>NC_086454.1:346858558-346992675 GCF_028390025.1 Pseudophryne corroboree | reverse complement strand
CAAGAAAATATATCTTTCTAAAGAATGATATAGTTTCCTAAATTCTGAAGGTGTATCATATAATGTGCTCATAATATGTAATTTTATTTCTTTTTAACTTCCCCCTTGATGCTGGACATGCCCACTATCTAGAAAGTCTTGGGGGGAGGGTGCTGCTGCCATGGCCCATGGCTAGACCTTACACTAGAGATGAGCGGGTTCGGTTTCTTTGAATCCGAACCCGCACGAACTTCACTTTTTTTTTCACGGGTCCGAGCGACTCGGATCTTCCCGCCTTGCTCGGTTAACCCGAGCGCGCCCGAACGTCATCATGACGCTGTCGGATTCTCGCGAGACTCGGATTCTATATAAGGAGCCGCGCGTCGCCGCCATTTTCACACGTGCATTGAGATTGATAGGGAGAGGACGTGGCTGGCGTCCTCTCCATTTAGATTAGATTTAGAAGAGAGAGAGAGATTGCTGTTATACTGTAGATTAGAAGAGAGTGCAGAGTACAGACAGAGTTTAGTGACTGACGACCACAGTGACCAGTGACCACCAGAGACAGTGCAGTTGTTTGTTTTATTTAATATATCCGTTCTCTGCCTGAAAAAAATGATACACAGTCACACAGTGACTCAGTCTGTGTGCACTGCTCAGCCCAGTGTGCTGCACATCAATGTATTGTATATAAAGCTTATAATTGTGGGGGAGACTGGGGAGCACTGCAGGTTGTTATAGCAGGAGCCAGGAGTACATGATAAATAATATTATATTAAAATTAAACAGTGCACACTTTTGCTGCAGGAGTGCCACTGCCAGTGTGACTAGTGGTGACCAGTGCCTGACCACCAGTATATTAGTAGTATTGTATACTATCTCTTTATCAACCAGTCTATATTAGCAGCAGACACAGTACAGTGCGGTAGTTCACGGCTGTGGCTACCTCTGTGTCGGCACTCGGCAGGCAGTCCGTCCATCCATAATTGTATTATATACCACCTAACCGTGGTTTTTTTTTTCTTTCTTTATACCGTCGTCATAGTCATACTAGTTGTTACGAGTATACTACTATCTCTTTATCAACCAGTGTACAGTGCGGTAGTTCACGGCTGTGGCTACCTCTGTGTCGGAACTCGGCAGGCAGTCCGTCCATCCATAATTGTATTATAATATATACCACCTAACCGTGGTTTTTTTTTCGTTCTTTATACCGTCGTCATACTAGTTGTTACGAGTATACTACTATCTCTTTATCAACCAGTGTACAGTGCGGTAGTTCACGGCTGTGGCTACCTCTGTGTCGGAACTCGGCAGGCAGTCCGTCCATCCATAATTGTATTATAATATATACCACCTAACCGTGGTTTTTTTTTCGTTCTTTATACCGTCGTCATACTAGTTGTTACGAGTATACTACTATCTCTTTATCAACCAGTGTACAGTGCGGTAGTTCACGGCTGTGGCTACCTCTGTGTCGGCACTCGGCAGGCAGTCCGTCCAACCATAATTGTATTATATACCACCTAACCGTGGTTTTTTTTTCATTCTTTATACCGTCGTCATACTAGTTGTTACGAGTATACTACTATCTCTTTATCAACCAGTGTACAGTGCGGTAGTTCACGGCTGTGGCTACCTCTGTGTCGGCACTCGGCAGGCAGTCCGTCCAACCATAATTGTATTATATACCACCTAACCGTGGTTTTTTTTTCATTCTTTATACCGTCGTCATACTAGTTGTTACGAGTATACTACTATCTCTTTATCAACCAGTGTACAGTGCGGTAGTTCACGGCTGTGGCTACCTCTGTGTCGGCACTCGGCAGCCCGTCCATAATTGTATATACCAGTGACCTAACCGTGGTTTTTTTCTCTTTCTTTATACATACATACTAGTTACGAGTATACTATCTCTTTATCAACCAGTCTATATATTAGCAGCAGACACAGTACAGTGCGGTAGTTCACGGCTGTGGCTACCTCTGTGTCGGCACTCGGCAGCCCGTCCATAATTGTATATACCACCTAACCGTGGTTTTTTTTTCTTTCTTTATACATACATACTAGTTACGAGTATACTATCTCTTTATCAACCAGTCTATATGTTAGCAGCAGACACAGTACAGTGCGGTAGTTCACGGCTGTGGCTACCTCTGTGTCGGCACTCCGCAGCCCGTCCATAATTGTATATACCAGTGACCTAACCGTGGTTTTTTTTTCTTTCTTTATACATACATACTAGTTACGAGTATACTATCTCTTTATCAACCAGTCTATATATTAGCAGCAGACACAGTACAGTGCGGTAGTTCACGGCTGTGGCTACCTCTGTGTCGGCACTCGGCAGCCCGTCCATAATTGTATATACCAGTGACCTAACCGTGGTTTTTTTTTCTTTCTTTATACATACATACTAGTTACGAGTATACTATCTCTTTATCAACCAGTCTATATATTAGCAGCAGACACAGTACAGTGCGGTAGTTCACGGCTGTGGCTACCTCTGTGTCGGCACTCGGCAGCCCGTCCATAATTGTATATACCAGTGACCTAACCGTGGTTTTTTTTTCTTTCTTTATACATACATACTAGTTACGAGTATACTATCTCTTTATCAACCAGTCTATATATTAGCAGCAGACACAGTACAGTGCGGTAGTTCACGGCTGTGGCTACCTCTGTGTCGGCACTCGGCAGCCCGTCCATAATTGTATACTAGTATCCAATCCATCCATCTGCATTGTTTACCTGAGGTGCCTTTTAGTTGTGCCTATTAAAATATGGAGAACAAAAATGTTGAGGTTCCAAAATTAGGGAAAGATCAAGATCCACTTCCACCTCGTGCTGAAGCTGCTGCCACTAGTCATGGCCGAGACGATGAAATGCCAGCAACGTCGTCTGCCAAGGCCGATGCCCAATGGCATAGTACAGAGCATGTCAAAACCAAAACACCAAATATCAGTAAAAAAAGGACTCCAAAACCTAAAATAAAATTGTCGGAGGAGAAGCGTAAACTTGCCAATATGCCATTTACCACACGGAGTGGCAAGGAACGGCTGAGGCCCTGGCCTATGTTCATGGCTAGTGGTTCAGCTTCACATGAGGATGGAAGCACTCAGCCTCTCGCTAGAAAACTGAAAAGACTCAAGCTGGCAAAAGCACCGCAAAGAACTGTGCGTTCTTTGAAATCCCAAATCCACAAGGAGAGTCCAATTGTGTCGGTTGCGATGCCTGACCTTCCCAACACTGGACGTGAAGAGCATGCGCCTTCCACCATTTGCACGCCCCCTGCAAGTGCTGGAAGGAGCACCCGCAGTCCAGTTCCTGATAGTCAGATTGAAGATGTCAGTGTTGAAGTACACCAGGATGAGGAGGATATGGGTGTTGCTGGCGCTGGGGAGGAAATTGACCAGGAGGATTCTGATGGTGAGGTGGTTTGTTTAAGTCAGGCACCCGGGGAGACACCTGTTGTCCGTGGGAGGAATATGGCCGTTGACATGCCAGGTGAAAATACCAAAAAAATCAGCTCTTCGGTGTGGAGGTATTTCACCAGAAATGCGGACAACAGGTGTCAAGCCGTGTGTTCCCTTTGTCAAGCTGTAATAAGTAGGGGTAAGGACGTTAACCACCTCGGAACATCCTCCCTTATACGTCACCTGCAGCGCATTCATAATAAGTCAGTGACAAGTTCAAAAACTTTGGGTGACAGCGGAAGCAGTCCACTGACCAGTAAATCCCTTCCTCTTGTAACCAAGCTCACGCAAACCACCCCACCAACTCCCTCAGTGTCAATTTCCTCCTTCCCCAGGAATGCCAATAGTCCTGCAGGCCATGTCACTGGCAAGTCTGACGAGTCCTCTCCTGCCTGGGATTCCTCCGATGCATCCTTGCGTGTAACGCCTACTGCTGCTGGCGCTGCTGTTGTTGCCGCTGGGAGTCGATGGTCATCCCAGAGGGGAAGTCGTAAGCCCACTTGTACTACTTCCAGTAAGCAATTGACTGTTCAACAGTCCTTTGCGAGGAAGATGAAATATCACAGCAGTCATCCTACTGCAAAGCGGATAACTGAGTCCTTGACAACTATGTTGGTGTTAGACGTGCGTCCGGTATCCGCCGTTAGTTCACAGGGAACTAGACAATTTATTGAGGCAGTGTGCCCCCGTTACCAAATACCATCTAGGTTCCACTTCTCTAGGCAGGCGATACCGAGAATGTACACGGACGTCAGAAAAAGACTCACCAGTCTCCTAAAAAATGCAGTTATACCCAATGTCCACTTAACCACGGACATGTGGACAAGTGGAGCAGGGCAGGGTCAGGACTATATGACTGTGACAGCCCACTGGGTAGATGTATGGACTCCCGCCGCAAGAACAGCAGCGGCGGCACCAGTAGCAGCATCTCGCAAACGCCAACTCTTTCCTAGGCAGGCTACGCTTTGTATCACCGCTTTCCAGAATACGCACACAGCTGAAAACCTCTTACGGCAACTGAGGAAGATCATCGCGGAATGGCTTACCCCAATTGGACTCTCCTGTGGATTTGTGGCATCGGACAACGCCAGCAATATTGTGTGTGCATTAAATATGGGCAAATTCCAGCACGTCCCATGTTTTGCACATACCTTGAATTTGGTGGTGCAGAATTTTTTAAAAAACGACAGGGGCGTGCAAGAGATGCTGTCGGTGGCCAGAAAAATTGCGGGACACTTTCGGCGTACAGGCACCACGTACAGAAGACTGGAGCACCACCAAAAACTACTGAACCTGCCCTGCCATCATCTGAAGCAAGAAGTGGTAACGAGGTGGAATTCAACCCTCTATATGCTTCAGAGGTTGGAGGAGCAGCAAAAGGCCATTCAAGCCTATACAATTGAGCACGATATAGGAGATGGAATGCACCTGTCTCAAGTGCAGTGGAGAATGATTTCAACGTTGTGCAAGGTTCTGATGCCCTTTGAACTTGCCACACGTGAAGTCAGTTCAGACACTGCCAGCCTGAGTCAGGTCATTCCCCTCATCAGGCTTTTGCAGAAGAAGCTGGAGGCATTGAAGAAGGAGCTAAAAGGGAGCGATTCCGCTAGGCATGTGGGACTTGTGGATGCAGCCCTTAATTCGCTTAACAAGGATTCACGGGTGGTCAATCTGTTGAAATCAGAGCACTACATTTTGGCCACCGTGCTCGATCCTAGATTTAAAGCCTACCTTGGATCTCTCTTTCCGGCAGACACAGGTCTGCTGGGGTTGAAAGACCTGCTGGTGACAAAATTGTCAAGTCAAGCGGAACGCGACCTGTCAACATCTCCTCCTTCACATTCTCCCGCAACTGGGGGTGCGAGGAAAAGGCTCAGAATTCCGAGCCCACCCGCTGGCGGTGATGCAGGGCAGTCTGGAGCGACTGCTGATGCTGACATCTGGTCCGGACTGAAGGACCTGACAACGATTACGGACATGTCGTCTACTGTCACTGCATATGATTCTCTCAACATTGATAGAATGGTGGAGGATTATATGAGTGACCGCATCCAAGTAGGCACGTCACACAGTCCGTACTTATACTGGCAGGAAAAAGAGGCAATTTGGAGGCCCTTGCACAAACTGGCTTTATTCTACCTAAGTTGCCCTCCCACAAGTGTGTACTCCGAAAGAGTGTTTAGTGCCGCCGCTCACCTTGTCAGCAATCGGCGTACGAGGTTACATCCAGAAAATGTGGAGAAGATGATGTTCATTAAAATGAATTATAATCAATTCCTCCGCGGAGACATTGACCAGCAGCAATTGCCTCCACAAAGTACACAGGGAGCTGAGATGGTGGATTCCAGTGGGGACGAATTGATAATCTGTGAGGAGGGGGATGTACACGGTGATATATCGGAGGGTGAAGATGAGGTGGACATCTTGCCTCTGTAGAGCCAGTTTGTGCAAGGAGAGATTAATTGCTTCTTTTTTGGGGGGGGTCCAAACCAACCCGTCATATCAGTCACAGTCGTGTGGCAGACCCTGTCACTGAAATGATGGGTTGGTTAAAGTGTGCATGTCCTGTTTTGTTTATACAACATAAGGGTGGGTGGGAGGGCCCAAGGATAATTCCATCTTGCACCTCTTTTTTCTTTTCTTTTTCTTTGCATCATGTGCTGATTGGGGAGGGTTTTTTGGAAGGGACATCCTGCGTGACACTGCAGTGCCACTCCTAAATGGGCCCGGTGTTTGTGTCGGCCACTAGGGTCGCTAATCTTACTCACACAGTCAGCTACCTCATTGCGCCTCTTTTTTTCTTTGCGTCATGTGCTGTTTGGGGAGGGTTTTTTGGAAGGGACATCCTGCGTGACACTGCAGTGCCACTCCTAGATGGGCCCGGTGTTTGTGTCGGCCACTAGGGTCGCTAATCTTACTCACACAGCTACCTCATTGCGCCTCTTTTTTTCTTTGCGTCATGTGCTGTTTGGGGAGGGTTTTTTGGAAGGGACATCCTGCGTGACACTGCAGTGCCACTCCTAGATGGGCCCGGTGTTTGTGTCGGCCACTAGGGTCGCTAATCTTACTCACACAGTCAGCTACCTCATTGCGCCTCTTTTTTTCTTTGCGTCATGTGCTGTTTGGGGAGGGTTTTTTGGAAGGGCCATCCTGCGTGACACTGCAGTGCCACTCCTAGATGGGCCCGGTGTTTGTGTCGGCCACTAGGGTCGCTAATCTTACTCACACAGTCAGCTACCTCATTGCGCCTCTTTTTTTCTTTGCGTCATGTGCTGTTTGGGGAGGGTTTTTTGGAAGGGCCATCCTGCGTGACACTGCAGTGCCACTCCTAGATGGGCCCGGTGTTTGTGTCGGCCACTAGGGTCGCTAATCTTACTCACACAGCTACCTCATTGCGCCTCTTTTTTTCTTTGCGTCATGTGCTGTTTGGGGAGGGTTTTTTGGAAGGGACATCCTGCGTGACACTGCAGTGCCACTCCTAGATGGGCCCGGTGTTTGTGTCGGCCACTAGGGTCGCTTATCTTACTCACACAGCGACCTCGGTGCAAATTTTAGGGCTAAAAATAATATTGTGAGGTGTGAGGTATTCAGAATAGACTGAAAATGAGTGTAAATTATGGTTTTTGAGGTTAATAATACTTTGGGATCAAAATGACCCCCAAATTCTATGATTTAAGCTGTTTTTTAGTGTTTTTGGAAAAAAACACCCGAATCCAAAACACACCCGAATCCGACAAAAATAATTCGGTGAGGTTTTGCCAAAACGCGTTCGAACCCAAAACACGGCCGCGGAACCGAACCCAAAACCAAAACACAAAACCCGAAAAATTTCAGGCGCTCATCTCTACCTTACACCTCTGGTGCTGCCCATGTGGGGCCACTAGTACAAATTTTACCAGGGCCGCTTTTTGTTCCCCTGCTTGCAGTACAGAACACATTTCCTGGTGACCAGTATCCAATGCAGTCCCCATAGTATGATGTCTAGTGTACAGTACAGAACACATTGCCTGGTGACTAGTATCCAATGCAGTCCCCATAGTATGATGTCTAGTGTACAGTACAGAACACATCACCTGGTGACCAGTATCCAGTGCAGTCCCCATAGTATGATGTCTAGTGTACAGTACAGAACACATCACCTGGTGACCAGTATCCAATGCAGTCCCCATAGTATGATGTCTAGTGTACAGTACAGAACACATTTCCTGGTGACCAGTATCCAGTGCAGTCCCCATAGTATGATGTCTAGTGTACAGTACAGAACACATCACCTGGTGACCAGTATCCAATGCAGTCCCCATAGTATGATGTCTAGTGTACAGTACAGAACACATTTCCTGGTGACCAGTATCCAGTGCAGTCCCCATACTATGATGTCTAGTGTACAGTACAGAACACATTTCCTGGTGACCAGTATCCAGTGCAGTCCCCATACTATGATGACTAGTGTACAGTACAGAACACATTTCCTGGTGACCAGTATCCAATGCAGTCCCCATAGTATGATGTCTAGTGTACAGTACAGAACACATTTCCTGGTGACCAGTATCCAGTGCAGTCCCCATAGTATGATGTCTAGTGTACAGTACAGAACACATTTCCTGGTGACCAGTATCCAGTGCAGTCCCCATAGTATGATGTCTAGTGTACAGTACAGAACACATCACCTGGTGACCAGTATCCAATGCAGTCCCCATAGTATGATGTCTAGTGTACAGTACAGAACACATTTCCTGGTGACCAGTATCCAGTGCAGTCCCCATAGTATGATGTCTAGTGTACAGTACAGAACACATCACCTGGTGACCAGTATCCAATGCAGTCCCCATAGTATGATGTCTAGTGTACAGTACAGAACACATCACCTGGTGACCAGTATCCAATGCAGTCCCCATAGTATGATGTCTAGTGTACAGTACAGAACACATTTCCTGGTGACCAGTATCCAATGCAGTCCCCATACTATGATGTCTAGTGTACAGTACATAACATATTGCCTGGTGACCAGTATCCAATGCAGTCCCCATAGTATGATGTCTAGTGTACAGTACAGAACACATTTCCTGGTGACCAGTATCCAGTGCAGTCCCCATAGTATGATGACTAGTGTACAGTACAGAACACATCACCTGGTGACCAGTATCCAATGCAGTCCCCATAGTATGATGTCTAGTGTACAGTACAGAACACATCACCTGGTGACCAGTATCCAATGCAGTCCCCATAGTATGATGTCTAGTGTACAGTACAGAACACATTTCCTGGTGACCAGTATCCAATGCAGTCCCCATACTATGATGTCTAGTGTACAGTACATAACATATTGCCTGGTGACCAGTAGCCAGTGCAGTCCCCATACTATGATGACTAGTGTACAGTACAGAACACATTTCCTGGTGACCAGCATCCAGTGCAGTCCCCATACTATGATGTCTAGTGTACAGTACAGAACACATTTCCTGGTGACCAGTATCCAATGCAGTCCCCATAGTATGATGTCTAGTGTACAGTACAGAGCACATTTCCTGGTGACCAGTATCCAATGCAGTCCCCATAGTATGATGTCTAGTGTACAGTACAGAACACATCACCTGGTGACCAGTATCCAATGCAGTCCCCATAGTATGATGTCTAGTGTACAGTACAGAACACATTTCCTGGTGACCAGTATCCAGTGCAGTCCCCATAGTATGATGTCTAGTGTACAGTACAGAACACAGGGGTAGATTTATTAAGCTTGGTGAAGTGATAAATTGGAAAGTGATAAAGGATCAGCCAGTCAGCTCCTAACTGTCATTTTTCAAACCCAGCCTGTAACATGGAAGTTAGGAGCTGATTGGCTGGTGCGTTATCACCTTTGTGAGAGGTGCGGCTGCTGTGCGTGTGGTGGTGCCTGCTGCCGTGCAGGTGTAGACTCTGTACTCACCAGGCGCCGCTCTCTCTCACCTTCAGGTACCGGAACCTTCAACGGACCTGGCAACTCTTCCGTCGGACCCGGACACGACGACCTAGGAGGAAAGAGATTGCTGAGTGCCGTCCTCCTACCTGTGGACCGAAACGCCCTCCGACCTCTAGAAAAATAGTGCTTTCGGGCTAGGTGGGGGTCATCATTGGCGTCCGCCTCAGAGCCCGAATTTCACCTATCGGCACTTTCGCACCAGGTGGAAATTCCGCCTTGCACAGCCGTGCAAGGCTCACCGTTGCCCTGAAGGAAGGGAGATAGAAAGGAACACAACCAAACACTCAGACCGTGGTTACTCACCGTCTTACACTCCGGTACTCCGATCTTCTCCAGTACAGGTCCCTGTAAGGAGGCAAAAGAAAGAAACAGCCGTGCAGGGCCTAACTAGACCTAGTGTCACACCCTATACTAACTATAACGGCAGAGCCCTCAAACTAGCTCTGTGGGTGTGGTGCGACATAACTATGCACAAACATTATAACAGCAATTCACCCTGCACGGTAACAACACACATCGGAAATACAATATAAAACAGTGCTGTCCCTTTTTAATCCCTACCTGCCGCTGGACGGGGGTGGGCACCGCACGGCCTACCCACCTCCTGTGCCTTTGTGAGCGGCTAACAAGGATGTAC
The DNA here is from genome assembly GCF_028390025.1 of Pseudophryne corroboree. Classification (NCBI taxonomy): domain Eukaryota; kingdom Metazoa; phylum Chordata; class Amphibia; order Anura; family Myobatrachidae; genus Pseudophryne; species Pseudophryne corroboree. The sequence goes on along the minus strand of NC_086454.1, from coordinate 346,982,624 downwards.
CGCCTGCTGCTGTGCAGGTGTCGTCACTCCACCCACCTGTGCAACGCCGCCGCGGACGATTTCCAGGCACGCCAGAGACTTCACCCTCGAGACCACTCCTCAGGGCGGACACCACCTCACCGCGGACGACAGGGGTCTGGAAAGAGAGGAATATGTCGGTTGAGACGTACGCCCGACCTCCGCCTGGAGTACGGGACACGTCAGGGGTAGCCGCGACCTTAACCGGCTGGGCGGAAGGTCATCACTGGCCAATAGGCCTCAGTTACCCAATTCTCACACACTCGCACTCTCGCACGTTGTGTGGTGAGAGGGGGGTCCTCGCGTCCGCGAGCAAACCCTCCGGACCGGTATACAGGGGGGATGACCGACAGACAGACACAGGGTAATACTCACTTCCAACTTGCGGGTCACCTTGATTGTCGCACCTCTCCACTCCTGTTGGGACAAGAAGAACAACCTCCCTACCTGCAGGCTACTCTACGGCTAACAACGATACAGCCAACTACGCCTGCCTAACAAACTAACTCAAACAACTGGAGGCTACTGGTTCTGCCCCAATCAACGGAGACTGTACTAATTAACACGTGCACTACCCGGCAAGTCAGTGGAACACTTCCCCGGCCTAACAGTATACCCCGATTTACTAGTCCTACCTTCCGGATGTTGGACACCAGCCGGTGCCTTCGGTTCACAAGGGAGGGCGGGGGTCTGGAACAGACTGGCCCACTTCCGATGACCGGGGGATGGCGACGTGTGGGACGGGAACGTTACTCCACACTTCCAATCCCCCGGGTCATACACCGCGTGGGGCCGGTCGGCTTCAAACAGCAACCTCTGACCCCTCGAGAGCTGCTGCACAGCCCACTTCCAGCCGGAAGGGCGCAGGCAGGAGCCTGAAGGAGGGGTACAGGCCTGGGGCCTGGAGTGAGGGCACAGGCCTGGGGCCTGGAATGAGGGCACAGGCCTGGGGCCTGGAGTGAGGGCACAGGCCTGGGGTGAGGGTACAGGCCTGGGGCCTGGAGTGAGGGCACAGGCCTGGGGCCTGGAGTGAGGGCACAGGCTTGAGGCCTGGAGGGAGGGCACAGGCCTGGGGCCTGGAGGGAGGGCACAGGCCTGGGGCCTGGAGAGAGCACAGGCCGGAGCCTGGAGAGAGGGCACAGGCTTGAGGCCTGGAGGGAGGGCACAGGCCTGGGGCCTGGAGTGGGCACAGGCCGGAGGCCTGGAGAGAGCACAGGCCGGAGCCTGGAGAGAGGGCACAGGCTTGAGGCCTGGAGGGAGGGCACAGGCCTGGGGCCTGGAGTGGGCACAGGCCGGAGGCCTGCCTAACGTGCACACAGGCCGACAGGGCCTGACTCTGCCCGCAGGCCTAGTGCCTGTCCCTGGTGCTTTAGGGAGGATTATATATAGGTAGAGGTGGCCCAGGGCCGCCTACCTGTCGCGGAGGGAGAGGCTGCAGCGGGGAGCCTCGTTAGCTCTTTTGCTCTCCACACGCTGCAGCACTCTCCGCCGGACATCCGCCGCTGGTCGCCGTCTTCCGTCTTCCTGGGTGCCTCCGCCGACGTCTTCCTCCGCACCGCCGACGTCTTCCTCCGCACCGCCGATGTCTTCTTCTCCGCCGACGTCTTCTTCCGCAGGAGCTCTTCTTCCTCTTCTGTCCTCGTCCGCCGTCCGACTGACTGGTCCCGCTCCGCAGCGCCTCTTATATGGCGCCGGGAGCGGGCGGAGCTATGACGCGGCGAGCCCCGATTGGCTCGCCGCGGCGAGCTCTGATTGGCGGCCGAGGCGCGAGCCCTGATTGGCTCGCGCTTGGCGCGCCGTTTGAAATACGCCGCTGGGATTGGAGGGGCTTGAATCCTTTCGGATGCAAGCCCCTCCAGACTGGAAACCGCCCGCCGCTCCGCCGCCCGCCGCTCTGCCGCCCGTCGCTCCGTGGAGGGGAAAGTGGTAATCCCCTTCACATTTCCCCCCCCTTTGTCCTTTGTGGTCTCCACAAAGCAAGAATCCGACCACACAAAGTTCGGATCCGCGTAGCGTGGGCCCGGAACGCCCCTATTTGAGCGCAGAGAGCGCCTTGGCAGGGGAGAGGCCACTACTTCGGCTGGGGGTTGAGGTTCCGATGCCTCCTCCGGATGATTCTCCTCCACCGGCAACCACCATTCCTCGTCTGACAGAGGGGTCAGAGCGTCCTCGATAGGGGCCCCTAACCCGTCCTCCGCTGCCGGGGACTCAGCCCCGCTCGCCGGATCCGGGAACGGACAAGGTCGCAGTTTACTACGATGTAACGTGCGCAGGCGTCTCGTCCCATCGGTAGACTCCACTTGATACACTGGTCCCCCCGGGTCCAAGCGACGGCGAACAAGGTATGGGGTTACTTCCCACCGTTCGGACAATTTCCCCCCTGGGCGAACCTTTCGCACCAACACTCGCTGGCCCACGGCCAACGATCCAGGCTCGTGGGACCTCACAGGTGGATGCTGGTGGTCGGCGATCAGCCTCCCAGCCAACTCGTGCGCCGCCTTCAGACGTAGGCGATGGTCCTCGACCCATTCGGCAGGGGCGAGGGGCGTTACCTCCTCAGTCCCGGACAGTTGTAAGTCGTGTGCCTCCCGTCCGGGTCGGCCGAACAACAAGAAAAAAGGTGAAAATCCCGTGGTGTGGTGAACTCTGTTGTTGTAAGTCCAGACCAGCTCCTGAACACGTTCGGGCCATCGCTGCTTCTCGGCACGCTCCAACACGCGGAGCATCTGCAGCAGAGTCCGGTTGAATCTCTCGCAGGCGCCATTCCCCTGCGGATGGTAAGGTGTCGTGCGGGACTTTTGAACGCCATAAAGCTGGCAGAGGCGCTCCATCAGCTGCCCCTGGAAACAGGCACCCTGGTCCGAATGGATCCGCTCAGGACAACCGTACTGCCGAATGAAATGTTCGACGATCGCTCGTGTTGCCGACTCTGCGGTCTGGTTTCGGGTGGGAACCACTACCGTGAATTTAGTGAAGTGGTCAGTCATTACCAAGGCATACTGGTGCCCACTTACAGATTCCCCGACCAACACGTAGTCGATCATCAGCATCTCCAGTGGCCGACTGGTCCGGATCGTCTGGATGGGCACGTGTTGTTCCGGTGGTTTAACTACCGCACACCGCCTGCACTCACGACACACCTGGTCCACGACCGCTTGCAGCCGGGGGGCGAAATATTGGCGTCTCAACCAATGGTATGTCTTATAGGGTCCCAAATGGGCCCCTTGCTCGTGCGCCTCTTCCACCAGCGACCGCACCCGGGCTTCTGGCACGACCATCTGCTCCACAGTACGCATTTCCTGTTCCAAGTAGCAGCGTCTCCGCAAGGTACCAGCGCAGACCCGCAAATGGTCCCAACGACGTACCACCTTCCTACAGAACCCGGTCAGTCCATCCTGCTCTTGGCGGGATGGCACATGACCCCTCTGTACCCACTGGCGAACGAGGTCCAAATCCTCATCAGCCTGCTGTTCCTGTGCCCAGTCCATCTCCGTGTACCTAAGCAAGGCAGTCTGGGCGTTTTGTCGGTACAACTCTCCGGCCGTGGCCTGCCGCACACGAGTGAGATCCGGCATTTCTTCGCCGCAGTCCTCTTCTTCCCCACCAGGTTCGGGGGTTTCCACCGGAAAACGAGACAGGGCATCTGCGTTGGCATTACTCTTCCCCGGTCGATAGCGGATTTTGTAGGAGAACTTGGCCAACCTGGCCACCCATCGTTGCTCCAAGGCACCCAACTTGGCGGTCTCCAGGTACGCCAAGGGGTTGTTATCCGTGAAAATATCCACGTGGGTGGCGGTCAAGTACTCCGCAAACTTCTCGGTCACGGCCCACACCACTGCCAGTAGCTCCAACTTGAAGGAACTGTAGTTGTCGGGGTTCCTTTCGGTCTCTCGCAGGCTACGACTGCCGTAAGCAATCACCCGCTCCTGCCCATCCTGGACCTGAGCCAAGACCGCGCCCAACCCCTGTAGACTCCCATCCGTGTATAGGACGAAGGGCTTCTCGAAGTCTGCGTACCCCAACACTGGAGCTTCCGTGAGACTTCCTTTCAGTTGGTCAAAGGCCAGGTTCTGCGCTTCTCCCCAAGTCTCCAGGGCAGCTTTCTTAGTGGTCGCAATCCCCCTAAGCAAGGCATGTAGGGGTTCCGCGATCCGGGCGAAATCCTTGATGAAGCGCCGGTAGTACCCCACCAAGCCCAGAAATGCCCGCAATTCCGTGACGGTGGTGGGCACCTTCCATTCCTGGACGGCCGCCACTTTGCTGGGGGTTGGGTACACCCCATCACGTGACACTACATGCCCGAGGTACTCCAAGCTGGATTTCAACAGGTGGCACTTCCGGGGCTTGAGCTTCAGGCCGTATGCTTCCAACCGCTGAAGAACCAGGTCGAGTCGAGCAAAGTGTTCCTCCAAGGTCGGGGCGAACACAATGATGTCGTCCAAGTAAATCAGCAAGGCTTCAAAGTTCAAGTCTCCCAAGCACCGTTCCATCATCCGCTGGAATGTGGCGGGTGCATTGTTTAACCCAAACGGCATGCGGCAGAATTCGAACAACCCCATGGGAGTGACGAATGCGGTCTTCTCCCTATCCTGGGGGGCCACCGGCACTTGCCAGTATCCACTGGCCAGGTCCAGGGTCGAAAAAAACTTCGCATTGCCCAGTGCAGCTAGGGACTCCTCGATCCTAGGGAGAGGGTAAGCGTCCCGGACGGTGCAACTGTTCAGCTTCCGGTAGTCCACACAGAACCGGATAGTCCCGTCCTTCTTCCGGACTAAGACTATGGGTGCAGCCCAGGGACTTTTGCTCTCCTGGATCACGTGGTTGTCCAGCATCTGACGCAACATGCTCTTTACTTCCTGGTACAACCGGGGCGGTATCGGCCGATACCGCTCCCGAACCGGGGGGGCGTCTCCGGTGCGGATCTCATGCTGCAGGTCCTCCGTATACCCAAAATCTTCCTCATGCCGGGAGAACACCTTCTGACGGTTCCAGAGCATCTGGTCCAGCTTGGCTACGTCCCCGGCCGCGCACTCTTCCAGCGACACGTCCATCTGTGTACGGATCATGGTACCGTTCCACTCGGGGCAGGGCCCCTCCTGCTCCTCCACTTGAACGGATAACGCCCATGCCTCGGAAGCCTCTGGCCGTAGGGACAGTTTACGCATACCCTGAACGCTATTCTCGTGAATCGCCACCACCTGAGCGATAACTGTCCCAGCCGGGACTCGGCAAAGCTGGTCGGTAAGATTGCAAAAGCGGACGGAGACCTTTCCACCGGTCACCACCGACACGGTCCGTGCCACCATCACTCCAGACCCTACCCTCAGCACATCAGTGGGCTCGACCATCACCTCCATGCCATTTAGGCGCTGATGGGTCCGCACTTCCAGAGGGATCAGGACTTCCTGGCGAGGTGGCAACTCCAGGCGCTGGTGGTGACCGACCTTCAAAAGGCCCAGGTGCTCTTCGATTGTCCCTAGGGCCCTGGTTCCCCGTCGTCCCACTTGTTGGAGTGCCTGCTGGACGGGGCGCTGGACTCCCAGGTTCCTCCAATATTGTGGCCCATTTTCCTGGAACAAGAGCTGGTCGAGATGTCGGAGTACATTCATCCCGAGGATCACTGGGCCATGGCTCAGTCCCGGGCTGCTGACTACCAGCAGCCCCTTCCTACCCAGCTCTCGGCCACAAACTACCATCTCCATCCACACCACCCCCACCACGGGAATGGGTAGGTTATTAGCCGCCGTGAGGGTAATGAAGCTCTCGGACACCTCACTTTTAAGATGGGCGTAATGTTCAAGAAAACAGGCCTCAGAAATGGTGGATACCTGAGAGCCGGTATCCAACAAGCAGGACTGATCTTTCCCGCCGAGGCGGCTGACTACCACGGGACACTCTCCTACCAATTCAGCCTGTTCGTTAATGGCTGATCTCTCCCCATCGCTCCCCCCCACGGGTGGTCCCGTTACCGCGAGGGAGGTCAGTTTAACTGTGCCTCCGGGATTGCTTCGGTACAGGTCCGCGCAATATGCCCATACCGATGGCATCGGTAACAACGAGGGCCCCGGCCCTCTCCCGGACGGCCGTCCGGTTCCGCGCCTCGCCCACGGGGCCGCCTGGTGTCCCGCTCACGGGACTCCGTGCCCCGCTGGTCACGCCGGTACACTTCCTCCCTCAGCTGGGAGACCTCTTCCCTCATTTCTTTAGTCACCCGAAGGAAGGCCTCTTTCAGGTCTTGCACGCAGGTCTCTAAGGGATTGGTCTCCCGGCTAGCCACGGGCGCGGAGATCGGCAGTACCCACTGGGGAAAAACGGCGTGTGGCCCGTAATTGGCGTTGCGGTCCCTGGCTACGGCGTCGATCTCCACCTGATGGAAGGTCAGGGTGTCATCCTGGGATATCTTATCCAGCATCACCTGCCTCAGGGGCACGTTCCGGAGTCCCATGGCGAACTGGTCCCGCAATATTTGGCTGGTGTTGGTGAGCGCCCCAAACCCATCGGGGTCTTTCCGACGCACTTCTCCCATCATCTCTTGGAGCGCGTTTGCATACTGGGGGATGGACTCATCCTCCCTCTGGAACCGGCCAAACAGACGCTGCCGGAGGGTCCCCGCCGAGGAGGTGTCGCCATAAATATCCCCCAGGATATTATAGATCTCCTCCAGCTCCTCGCGTTCATCGTCGGGCCGCAAGAGAATCGTCCGACGAGCCTCGCCTTCCAGAGAATTCAGGGCGAGGGGCACCTGCAGGTCGTCGGGCACCCGATAGATGAGGAATGTCGCCTCTAGTCGGGCCTTCCAGTCCTCTAAGGTCATATTGCGACCGTCGTAACGGGGTAGGTGGGCGAGGGCTGGTCCGACGTTGAGTCGACGCGATGACCTCCGTCGCTCGTCGTCCGTTCCCCTCGCCACCACATCAGTGGAGCTGGCAGTCGAGCCTCTCCGAGTGCGTGGTTTCGGCGCATCTGTCCACGGCTTCTCGGCCGTGGGTAGTGACCGATCTTCGTCCATCCTGCCGACTACGCCAAGTGTGAGAGGTGCGGCTGCTGTGCGTGTGGTGGTGCCTGCTGCCGTGCAGGTGTAGACTCTGTACTCACCAGGCGCCGCTCTCTCTCACCTTCAGGTACCGGAACCTTCAACGGACCTGGCAACTCTTCCGTCGGACCCGGACACGACGACCTAGGAGGAAAGAGATTGCTGAGTGCCGTCCTCCTACCTGTGGACCGAAACGCCCTCCGACCTCTAGAAAAATAGTGCTTTCGGGCTAGGTGGGGGTCATCATTGGCGTCCGCCTCAGAGCCCGAATTTCACCTATCGGCACTTTCGCACCAGGTGGAAATTCCGCCTTGCACAGCCGTGCAAGGCTCACCGTTGCCCTGAAGGAAGGGAGATAGAAAGGAACACAACCAAACACTCAGACCGTGGTTACTCACCGTCTTACACTCCGGTACTCCGATCTTCTCCAGTACAGGTCCCTGTAAGGAGGCAAAAGAAAGAAACAGCCGTGCAGGGCCTAACTAGACCTAGTGTCACACCCTATACTAACTATAACGGCAGAGCCCTCAAACTAGCTCTGTGGGTGTGGTGCGACATAACTATGCACAAACATTATAACAGCAATTCACCCTGCACGGTAACAACACACATCGGAAATACAATATAAAACAGTGCTGTCCCTTTTTAATCCCTACCTGCCGCTGGACGGGGGTGGGCACCGCACGGCCTACCCACCTCCTGTGCCTTCCCTCATGTGGGCCTCAGCTCTGCCTTCCTAAATACCTCGGGGTGGCCTGGGCCTAGTGCCCAGGGCCACCTGTACTCACCTCGGGGCTCTTATTCACTGGGCCTAGCGCCCCCTAACTGCACACAGGCCGCAGGCCTGACTTCGCCCACAGGCCTAGCGCCCGCCTAACTTGCTGCCCGTTGGGTGACCTGGGCCTTGTGCCCAAGGTCACCGTAATGTGTCCCTAATTGGCCACAATTACACTAGGGCCTACTGCCCTCTAACGTCCCCACAGGCCTAATGCCTGAACTGCCCCCGGGCCTAGTGCCCGCCTACTGCGGCGCTTTGAGGTGGCTTGGACCTAATGCCCAAACCCCCTATCAATGTGGTCGGGTCTGGGTACTTGGGCCACGGGCCGGGTGGAACCCCGGCTGCACATGGCCTTGGACCCAGAGAGCCGACCACGCTTGTGCCCACGGGCCGGGAGGGCCCGACTGAATGCCCACAGGCCGAGAGGGCCTGACTCTGCCCACGGGCCTAATGCCCGAACACCCGGTGGTCTAGGGAGGAGAGAAGGGGGCACCTTAGAAGGGCCTACCTGCGGTGGAGAAGGCTGCAGTGGGGAACTGCACAGCTCAATTGCTTCCCACCACTGCAGCCTTCTCGGCCTGGATGCATTCTTCTGCCGCTGGCCCGTCCTGGCCAGCGGCGCCGCCGTCTCTTCGCCGCGTCCAGCCGCCGCTGGACATCTTCCCGGAGCCCGACGTCTTCCGGCCTCTTCAGCGGCCACCGGAGCTCTTCTTCCCACGGCCGTCGTCTTCTCCTCCGCGCCGGACTATCTTCTGCGCTCCTGCGCGCCGACGATCTCCGCTGCTCCCGCCCGTCTTCTTTCTTCGCGCTCTTCCGCGCGCGCGGTCCCTTCGGCTCCCGCCCGGCGTCTGACATCAGACGCCGGGGGCGGGGCCTATGACGCGGCGAGCGCCGATTGGCTCGCCGCGTCCCTCTCTGATTGGCTGCCGCTCCGGGAGCCGCGATTGGCTCCCGGAGGGCGCCAAGATTCAAAAGCCTCTGGTCCGGTGCAGGGAAAAGGGTAATCCCTGCACCGGACACCCGCCGCCACGCACCCAGCGCTGGGGACAGACAAGCTGCCCCAGCGCTGTCCCCAGCTAGGGACACCACCACAGATGTGCCCACAGGGCACAGCTCTACATTTCCCCCCCCTTTTTCCTTTGTAGTCCCTACAAAGTTCCTCACGACGTCCATTGTCCGCGGGTCAGGGAATTCCGAGGTCCCTTCGGCGAGGTTGTGTTCGAGGGTCCAGCCCGGACAGGCTGTGACCCCACATCCTTCCACCTCCAGCTCCGGGTTCCTCTTACGTCCTGACCTCCATCGGCGGATCCTCTGGGGGAGTGGCATCTCCTCACGGTCGCTCGACGTTGGCCACCAAGGGGAATCTTCCACGGGGACAACAGTCACCCACTCTTGACCTCCGTTATCGTCTGTGGCTTTGTCCCTGTCTTCCGGGTGTGGTATCGACCACCATCCAACAGCGGAATCCTCCGGGGCATCCGTTTCCTCCCGGGCAACAGCCACCATATGTTGCATTTCCTCGTGGGGCATCTCCAAAGGTCCTGTGTCTTCCTCTGGAACGGGTCCTCCCACGGCATCACGATCCTGTCCCCGTACATCCGTCCATTTCGGCACTCCCGGCAGGTACTCTTGCTCCAGGACTATCTCCTCCTTTTCGCGGAGGGCATTCAACTGGGAGCATGACTCCACCCGATCCTGCCAGTCACTCTCGTCGGCGCTTCCGATGCCAGAGTCGTCCTCCATCTGTTCTGGGAGGGATTCGTCGGCGGACAGCTCACCGTAGTCCGAGTCTTCCTCCGATATCTGGACTGGGGTATTATTTTCCTCCTCAGCGTACTTCTTCCTTTCCGCTGGCACCTCTGTTTCCTCAGCGTACTCCTTCGCTTCCGCTGGCATCTCTTCTTCCTCAGCGTACTCCTTCGCTTCCGCTGGCATCGTGACTTCCTCAGCGTACACCTTCGCTTCCGCTGGCATCTTTTGGTACCCAGGACACTCCTGTTCCGCACGTCCTGGACGTGGACGGTTCCATCGCGGGTAGATTCCGGACGTCTCCGTCACTGGGTCTTCACGCTTTTCTTCGCAGCGTGGTCTCTTCACCTCCCAGTCGTCCACCTCCGCCTCATGCGGGAAAGGATTCTGCCTTACTGGGGTCACTTTCTTGGGACAGAGTAGGTCCGCAGCATCTTCCCAGGGGCACTCACTGGCCGCATGTCCTGGTCGCCGACACTTCCAACAAGGGAGGGCCACTGCCACCTTCTCCAAGACGGGTTCCTGGTCCACCTCCTTCACTGGGGAATCTTCACCCGTTGGTTCTGGCTCAGAGGAAATGGGTACCTGCGAACTACCTTCAAGCATGGTCTTCCGCTCCATTTCCCTGGTTTCCTCCTCCCATCTCTGGGCGTGACCATCCGCAATCATCCGGTCTTCATTCCACGGACAATCGGGAAGCGCATGTCCTCTCGCCTCGCAGAGCGCACACACAGGCTCTGCAGCCACCCGGTCCCAAAGCTGATGACGAGACTCCGTCATCTGCTTCACCGTGGCCTCGTAGTCCGTCCTGTCTTCAGTCCATGGACATTCCAGGAGCCGATGTCGGGGATCTCCACAGCTTTCACACCGGGAATCAACCTCGTCTTCGCTCAACTCTTCGTCCCAAGGACAACTGTTGTGCTCATGCCCGTAGTTTCCGCAGAGCAAACATCGGGACTCCTTCTTCACTTGGCCCTGCTGACGTCTTCGGTCCGCTTCCTGGACCACCTTCTTTGGGGACGTCTCTCGCCAAGTGCACTCGCTGGCAAAGTGCCCTGTCTGCCGACATCTCTTGCAGGGCGTCACAGCGGCTTTCTTGCGCCCCTTCTCCCGGCGCTCTTCTTTTCCACGCTGGACCGACCGCTGCACCATCTTCAGGATGTCTGCCCCAGACACCGTCACCCAGTCGCTCTGGTCCACACACATCCGGGGGTGAGTCTTCTCCGGAGCCGTCTGCAGGGAGGTCTTCTTGGTGGCGTTCCACATCGTGTCCGTGATCCGGTCTCTTTTATCCTGCCGACTACGCCAAGTGTGAGCGGCTAACAAGGATGTACCGCCTGCTGCTGTGCAGGTGTCGTCACTCCACCCACCTGTGCAACGCCGCCGCGGACGATTTCCAGGCACGCCAGAGACTTCACCCTCGAGACCACTCCTCAGGGCGGACACCACCTCACCGCGGACGACAGGGGTCTGGAAAGAGAGGAATATGTCGGTTGAGACGTACGCCCGACCTCCGCCTGGAGTACGGGACACGTCAGGGGTAGCCGCGACCTTAACCGGCTGGGCGGAAGGTCATCACTGGCCAATAGGCCTCAGTTACCCAATTCTCACACACTCGCACTCTCGCACGTTGTGTGGTGAGAGGGGGGTCCTCGCGTCCGCGAGCAAACCCTCCGGACCGGTATACAGGGGGGATGACCGACAGACAGACACAGGGTAATACTCACTTCCAACTTGCGGGTCACCTTGATTGTCGCACCTCTCCACTCCTGTTGGGACAAGAAGAACAACCTCCCTACCTGCAGGCTACTCTACGGCTAACAACGATACAGCCAACTACGCCTGCCTAACAAACTAACTCAAACAACTGGAGGCTACTGGTTCTGCCCCAATCAACGGAGACTGTACTAATTAACACGTGCACTACCCGGCAAGTCAGTGGAACACTTCCCCGGCCTAACAGTATACCCCGATTTACTAGTCCTACCTTCCGGATGTTGGACACCAGCCGGTGCCTTCGGTTCACAAGGGAGGGCGGGGGTCTGGAACAGACTGGCCCACTTCCGATGACCGGGGGATGGCGACGTGTGGGACGGGAACGTTACTCCACACTTCCAATCCCCCGGGTCATACACCGCGTGGGGCCGGTCGGCTTCAAACAGCAACCTCTGACCCCTCGAGAGCTGCTGCACAGCCCACTTCCAGCCGGAAGGGCGCAGGCAGGAGCCTGAAGGAGGGGTACAGGCCTGGGGCCTGGAGTGAGGGCACAGGCCTGGGGCCTGGAATGAGGGCACAGGCCTGGGGCCTGGAGTGAGGGCACAGGCCTGGGGTGAGGGTACAGGCCTGGGGCCTGGAGTGAGGGCACAGGCCTGGGGCCTGGAGTGAGGGCACAGGCTTGAGGCCTGGAGGGAGGGCACAGGCCTGGGGCCTGGAGGGAGGGCACAGGCCTGGGGCCTGGAGAGAGCACAGGCCGGAGCCTGGAGAGAGGGCACAGGCTTGAGGCCTGGAGGGAGGGCACAGGCCTGGGGCCTGGAGTGGGCACAGGCCGGAGGCCTGGAGAGAGCACAGGCCGGAGCCTGGAGAGAGGGCACAGGCTTGAGGCCTGGAGGGAGGGCACAGGCCTGGGGCCTGGAGTGGGCACAGGCCGGAGGCCTGCCTAACGTGCACACAGGCCGACAGGGCCTGACTCTGCCCGCAGGCCTAGTGCCTGTCCCTGGTGCTTTAGGGAGGATTATATATAGGTAGAGGTGGCCCAGGGCCGCCTACCTGTCGCGGAGGGAGAGGCTGCAGCGGGGAGCTTCGTTAGCTCTTTTGCTCTCCACACGCTGCAGCACTCTCCGCCGGACATCCGCCGCTGGTCGCCGTCTTCCGTCTTCCTGGGTGCCTCCGCCGACGTCTTCCTCCGCACCGCCGACGTCTTCCTCCGCACCGCCGATGTCTTCTTCTCCGCCGACGTCTTCTTCCGCAGGAGCTCTTCTTCCTCTTCTGTCCTCGTCCGCCGTCCGACTGACTGGTCCCGCTCCGCAGCGCCTCTTATATGGCGCCGGGAGCGGGCGGAGCTATGACGCGGCGAGCCCCGATTGGCTCGCCGCGGCGAGCTCTGATTGGCGGCCGAGGCGCGAGCCCTGATTGGCTCGCGCTTGGCGCGCCGTTTGAAATACGCCGCTGGGATTGGAGGGGCTTGAATCCTTTCGGATGCAAGCCCCTCCAGACTGGAAACCGCCCGCCGCTCCGCCGCCCGCCGCTCTGCCGCCCGTCGCTCCGTGGAGGGGAAAGTGGTAATCCCCTTCACACCTTCCACTTTATCACTTCACCGAGCTTAATAAATCTGCCCCACATTTCCTGGTGACCAGTATCCAATGCAGTCCTCATACTATGATGTCTAGTGTACAGTACAGAACACATTTCCTGGTGACCAGTGTCCAGTGCAGTCCCCATAGTATGATGTCTAGTGTACAGTACAGTACACATTTCCTGGTGACCAGTATCCAATGCAGTCCCCATAGTATGATGTCTAGTGTACAGTACAGAACACATTTCCTGGTGACCAGTATCCAGTGCAGTCCCCATAGTATGATGTCTAGTGTACAGTACAGAACACATTTCCTGGTGACCAGTATCCAGTGCAGTCCCCATACTATGATAACTAGTGTACAGTATAGAACACATTTCCTGGTGACCAGTATCCAGTGCAGTCCCCATAGTATGATGACTAGTGTACAGTACAGAACACATTTCCTGGTGACCAGTATCCAATGCAGTCCCCATAGTATGATGTATAGTGTACAGTACAGAACACATCACCTGGTGACCAGTATCCAATGCAGTCCCCATAGTATGATGTCTAGTGTACAGTACAGAACACATCACCTGGTGACCAGTATCCAATGCAGTCCCCATAGTATGATGTCTAGTGTACAGTACAGAACACATTTCCTGGTGACCAGTATCCAATGCAGTCCCCATACTATGATGTCTAGTGTACAGTACATAACATATTGCCTGGTGACCAGTAGCCAGTGCAGTCCCCATACTATGATGACTAGTGTACAGTACAGAACACATTTCCTGGTGACCAGTATCCAATGCAGTCCCCATACTATGATGTCTAGTGTACAGTACATAACATATTGCCTGGTGACCAGTAGCCAGTGCAGTCCCCATAGTATGATGTCTAGTGTACAGTACAGAACACATTTCCTGGTGACCAGTATCCAGTGCAGTCCCCATACTATGATGACTAGTGTACAGTACAGAACACATTTCCTGGTGACCAGTATCCAGTGCAGTCCCCATAGTATGATGTCTAGTGTACAGTACAGAACACATTTCCTGGTGACCAGTATCCAGTGCAGTCCCCATACTATGATGTCTAGTGTACAGTACAGAACACATTTCCTGGTGACCAGTATCCACTGCAGTCCCCATAGTATGATGTCTAGTGTACAGTACAGAACACATTTCCTGGTGACCAGTATCCAGTGCAGTCCCCATAGTATGATGTCTAGTGTACAGTACAGAACACATTTCCTGGTGACCAGTATCCAATGCAGTCCCCATAGTATGATGTCTAGTGTACAGTACAGAGCACATTTCCTGGTGACCAGTATCCAATGCAGTCCCCATAGTATGATGTCTAGTGTACAGTACAGAACACAGGGGTAGATTTATTAAGCTTGGTGAAGTGATAAATTGGAAAGTGATAAAGGATCAGCTCCTAACTGTCATTTTTCAAACCCAGCCTGTAACATGGAAGTTAGGAGCTGATTGGCTGGTGCGTTATCACCTTCCACTTTATCACTTCACCGAGCTTAATAAATCTGCCCCACATTTCCTGGTGACCAGTATCCAATGCAGTCCTCATACTATGATGTCTAGTGTACAGTACAGAACACATTGCCTGGTGACCAGTAGCCAGTGCAGTCCCCATAGTATGATGTCTAGTGTACAGTACAGAACACTTTTCCTGGTGACCAGTATCCAGTGCAGTCCCCATAGTATGATGTCTAGTGTACAGTACAGAACACATTTCCTGGTGACCAGTATCCAGTGCAGTCCCCATAGTATGATGTCTAGTGTACAGTACAGAACACATTTCCTGGTGACCAGTATCCAATGCAGTCCCCATAGTATGATGTCTAGTGTACAGTACAGAACACATTTCCTGGTGACCAGTATCCAGTGCAGTCCCCATAGTATGATGTCTAGTGTACAGTACAGAACACATTTCCTGGTGACCAGTATCCAGTGCAGTCCCCATAGTATGATGTCTAGTGTACAGTACAGAACACATTTCCTGGTGACCAGTATCCAGTGCAGTCCCCATACTATGATGTCTAGTGTACAGTACAGAACACATTTCCTGGTGACCAGTATCCAGTGCAGTCCCCATAGTATGATATCTAGTGTACAGTACAGAACACATTTCCTGGTGACCAGTATCCAATGCAGTCCCCATAGTATGATGTCTAGTGTACAGTACAGAACACATTTCCTGGTGACCAGTATCCAGTGCAGTCCCCATACTATGATGTCTAGTGTACAGTACATAACATATTGCCTGGTGACCAGTAGCCAGTGCAGTCCCCATAGTATGATGTCTAGTGTACAGTACAGAACACATTTCCTGGTGACCAGTATCCAGTGCAGTCCCCATAGTATGATGTCTAGTGTACAGTACAGAACACATTTCCTGGTGACCAGTATCCAGTGCAGTCCCCATAGTATGATGTCTAGTGTACAGTACAGAACACATTTCCTGGTGACCAGTATCCAGTGCAGTCCCCATACTATGATATCTAGTGTACAGTACAGAACACATTTCCTGGTGACCAGTATCCAATGCAGTCCCCATAGTATGATGACTAGTGTACAGTACAGAACACATTTCCTGGTGACCAGTATCCAATGCAGTCCCCATAGTATGATGACTAGTGTACAGTACAGAACACATTTCCTGGTGACCAGTATCCAATGCAGTCCCCATACTATGATGTCTAGTGTACAGTGCAGAACACATTTCCTGGTGACCAGTATCCAGTGCAGTACCCATACTATGATGACTAGTGTACAGTACAGAACACATTTCCTGGTGACCAGTATCCAATGCAGTCCCCATAGTATGATGTCTAGTGTACAGTACAGAACACATTTCCTGGTGACCAGTATCCAGTGCAGTCCCCATAGTATGATGACTAGTGTACAGTACAGAACACATTTCCTGGTGACCAGTATCCAGTGCAGTCCCCATAGTATGATGTCTAGTGTACAGTACAGAACACATTTCCTGGTGACCAGTATCCAGTGCAGTCCCCATAGTATGATGTCTAGTGTACAGTACAGAACACATTTCCTGGTGACCAGTATCCAGTGCAGTCCCCATAGTATGATGACTAGTGTACAGTACAGAACACATTTCCTGGTGACCAGTATCCAATGCAGTCCCCATAGTATGATGTCTAGTGTACAGTACAGAACACATTTCCTGGTGACCAGTATCCAGTGCAGTCCCCATAGTATGATGTCTAGTGTACAGTACAGAACACATTTCCTGGTGACCAGTATCCAGTGCAGTCCCCATAGTATGATGTCTAGTGTACAGTACAGAACACATTTCCTGGTGACCAGTATCCAGTGCAGTCCCCATAGTATGATGTCTAGTGTACAGTACAGAACACATCACCTGGTGACCAGTATCCAATGCAGTCCCCATAGTATGATGTCTAGTGTACAGTACAGAACACATTTCCTGGTGACCAGTATCCAATGCAGTCCCCATACTATGATGTCTAGTGTACAGTACATAACATATTGCCTGGTGACCAGTAGCCAGTGCAGTCCCCATACTATGATGACTAGTGTACAGTACAGAACACATTTCCTGGTGACCAGTATCCAATGCAGTCCCCATACTATGATGTCTAGTGTACAGTACATAACATATTGCCTGGTGACCAGTAGCCAGTGCAGTCCCCATAGTATGATGTCTAGTGTACAGTCCAGAACACATTTCCTGGTGACCAGTATCCAGTGCAGTCCCCATACTATGATGACTAGTGTACAGTACAGAACACATTTCCTGGTGACCAGTATCCAGTGCAGTCCCCATAGTATGATGTCTAGTGTACAGTACAGAACACATTTCCTGGTGACCAGTATCCAGTGCAGTCCCCATACTATGATGTCTAGTGTACAGTACAGAACACATTTCCTGGTGACCAGTATCCACTGCAGTCCCCATAGTATGATGTCTAGTGTACAGTACAGAACACATTTCCTGGTGACCAGTATCCAGTGCAGTCCCCATAGTATGATGTCTAGTGTACAGTACAGAACACATTTCCTGGTGACCAGTATCCAGTGCAGTCCCCATACTATGATGACTAGTGTACAGTACAGAACACATTGCCTGGTGACCAGTATCCAGTGCAGTCCCCATAGTATGATGTCTAGTGTACAGTACATAACATATTGCCTGGTGACCAGTAGCCAGTGCAGTCCCCATAGTATGATGTCTAGTGTACAGTACAGAACACATTTCCTGGTGACCAGTATCCAGTGCAGTCCCCATAGTATGATGTCTAGTGTACAGTACAGAACACATTTCCTGGTGACCAGTATCCAGTGCAGTCCCCATAGTATGATGTCTAGTGTACAGTACAGAACACATTTCCTGGTGACCAGTATCCAATGCAGTCCCCATAGTATGATGTCTAGTGTACAGTACAGAACACATTTCCTGGTGACCAGTATCCAGTGCAGTCCCCATAGTATGATGTCTAGTGTACAGTACAGAACACATTTCCTGGTGACCAGTATCCAGTGCAGTCCCCATAGTATGATGTCTAGTGTACAGTACAGAACACATTTCCTGGTGACCAGTATCCAATGCAGTCCCCATAGTATGATGACTAGTGTACAGTACAGAACACATTTCCTGGTGACCAGTATCCAATGCAGTCCCCATAGTATGATGACTAGTGTACAGTACAGAACACATTTCCTGGTGACCAGTATCCAATGCAGTCCCCATACTATGATGTCTAGTGTACAGTGCAGAACACATTTCCTGGTGACCAGTATCCAGTGCAGTCCCCATACTATGATGACTAGTGTACAGTACAGAACACATTTCCTGGTGACCAGTATCCAATGCAGTCCCCATAGTATGATGACTAGTGTACAGTACAGAACACATTTCCTGGTGACCAGTATCCAATGCAGTCCCCATAGTATGATGACTAGTGTACAGTACAGAACACATTTCCTGGTGACCAGTATCCAGTGCAGTCCCCATACTATGATGTCTAGTGTACAGTACAGAACACATTTCCTGGTGACCAGTATCCAGTGCAGTCCCCATAGTATGATGTCTAGTGTACAGTACAGAACACATTTCCTGGTGACCAGTATCCAGTGCAGTCCCCATAGTATGATGTCTAGTGTACAGTACAGAACACATTTCCTGGTGACCAGTATCCAGTGCAGTCCCCATAGTATGATGACTAGTGTACAGTACAGAACACATTTCCTGGTGACCAGTATCCAATGCAGTCCCCATAGTATGATGTCTAGTGTACAGTACAGAACACATTTCCTGGTGACCAGTATCCAGTGCAGTCCCCATAGTATGATGTCTAGTGTACAGTACAGAACACATTTCCTGGTGACCAGTATCCAGTGCAGTCCCCATAGTATGATGTCTAGTGTACAGTACAGAACACATTTCCTGGTGACCAGTATCCAGTGCAGTCCCCATAGTATGATGTCTAGTGTACAGTACAGAACACATCACCTGGTGACCAGTATCCAATGCAGTCCCCATAGTATGATGTCTAGTGTACAGTACAGAACACATTTCCTGGTGACCAGTATCCAGTGCAGTCCCCATAGTATGATGTCTAGTGTACAGTACAGAACACATCACCTGGTGACCAGTATCCAATGCAGTCCCCATAGTATGATGTCTAGTGTACAGTACAGAACACATCACCTGGTGACCAGTATCCAATGCAGTCCCCATAGTATGATGTCTAGTGTACAGTACAGAACACATTTCCTGGTGACCAGTATCCAATGCAGTCCCCATACTATGATGTCTAGTGTACAGTACATAACATATTGCCTGGTGACCAGTAGCCAGTGCAGTCCCCATACTATGATGAATAGTGTACAGTACAGAACACATTTCCTGGTGACCAGTATCCAATGCAGTCCCCATAGTATGATGTCTAGTGTACAGTACAGAACACATTTCCTGGTGACCAGTATCCAGTGCAGTCCCCATACTATGATGACTAGTGTACAGTACAGAACACATTTCCTGGTGACCAGTATCCACTGCAGTCCCCATAGTATGATGTCTAGTGTACAGTACAGAACACATTTCCTGGTGACCAGTATCCAGTGCAGCCCCCATGCTATGATGTCTAGTGTACAGTACATAACATATTGCCTGGTGACCAGTAGCCAGTGCAGTCCCCATAGTATGATGTCTAGTGTACAGTACAGAACACATTTCCTGGTGACCAGTATCCAGTGCAGTCCCCATAGTATGATGTCTAGTGTACAGTACAGAACACATTTCCTGGTGACCAGTATTCAGTGCAGTCCCCATAGTATGATGTCTAGTGTACAGTACAGAACACATTTCCTGGTGACCAGTATCCAGTGCAGTCCCCATACTATGATGACTAGTGTACAGTACAGAACACATTTCCTGGTGACCAGTATCCAGTGCAGTCCTCATAGTATGATGTCTAGTGTACAGTACATAACATATTGCCTGGTGACCAGTATCCAGTGCAGTCCCCATATTATGATGACTAGTGTACAGTACAGAACACATTTCCTGGTGACCAGTATCCAGTGCAGTCCCCATAGTATGATGTCTAGTGTACAGTACAGAACACATTTCCTGGTGACCAGTATCCAGTGCAGTCCCCATAGTATGATGTCTAGTGTACAGTACAGAACACATTTCCTGGTGACCAGTATCCAGTGCAGTCCCCATACTATGATGACTAGTGTACAGTACAGAACACATTGCCTGGTGACCAGTATCCAGTGCAGTCCCCATAGTATGATGTCTAGTGTACAATACAGAACACATTTCCTGGTGACCAGTATCCAGTGCAGTCCCCATAGTATGATGTCTAGTGTACAGTACAGAACACATTTCCTGGTGACCAGTATCCAGTGCAGTCCCCATAGTATGATGTCTAGTGTACAGTACAGAACACATTTCCTGGTGACCAGTATCCAGTGCAGTCCCCATAGTATGATGTCTAGTGTACAGTACAGAACACATTTCCTGGTGACCAGTATCCAGTGCAGTCCCCATAGTATGATGTCTAGTGTACAGTACAGAACACATTTCCTGGTGACCAGTATCCAGTGCAGTCCCCATAGTATGATGTCTAGTGTACAGTACAGAACACATTTCCTGGTGACCAGTATCCAGTGCAGTCCCCATAGTATGATGTCTAGTGTACAGTATGGAACACATTTCCTGGTGACCTGTATCCAGTGCAGTCCCCATAGTATGATGTCTAGTGTACAGTACAGAACACATTTCCTGGTGACCAGTATCTACTGCAGTCCCCATAGTATGATGTCTAGTGTACAGTACAGAGCACATTTCCTGGTGACCAGTATCCAATGCAGTCCCCATAGTATGATGTCTAGTGTACAGTACAGAACACATTTCCTGGTGACCAGTATCCAATGCAGTCCTCATACTATGATGTCTAGTGTACAGTACAGAACACATTTCCTGGTGACCAGTATCCAATGCAGTCCCCATAGTATGATGTCTAGTGTACAGTACAGAACACATTTCCTGGTGACCAGTATCCAGTGCAGTCCCCATAGTATGATGTCTAGTGTACAGTACAGAACACATTTCCTGGTGACCAGTATCCAGTGCAGTCCCCATACTATGATGACTAGTGTACAGTATAGAACACATTTCCTGGTGACCAGTATCCAGTGCAGTCCCCATAGTATGATGACTAGTGTACAGTACAGAACACATTTCCTGGTGACCAGTATCCAGTGCAGTCCCCATAGTATGATGTCTAGTGTACAGTACAGAACACATCACCTGGTGACCAGTATCCAATGCAGTCCCCATAGTATGATGTCTAGTGTACAGTACAGAACACATTTCCTGGTGACCAGTATCCAATGCAGTCCCCATACTATGATGTCTAGTGTACAGTACATAACATATTGCCTGGTGACCAGTAGCCAGTGCAGTCCCCATACTATGATGACTAGTGTACAGTACAGAACACATTTCCTGGTGACCAGTATCCAATGCAGTCCCCATACTATGATGTCTAGTGTACAGTACATAACATATTGCCTGGTGACCAGTAGCCAGTGCAGTCCCCATAGTATGATGTCTAGTGTACAGTACAGAACACATTTCCTGGTGACCAGTATCCAGTGCAGTCCCCATACTATGATGACTAGTGTACAGTACAGAACACATTTCCTGGTGACCAGTATCCAGTGCAGTCCCCATAGTATGATGTCTAGTGTACAGTACAGAACACATTTCCTGGTGACCAGTATCCAGTGCAGTCCCCATACTATGATGTCTAGTGTACAGTACAGAACACATTTCCTGGTGACCAGTATCCACTGCAGTCCCCATAGTATGATGTCTAGTGTACAGTACAGAACACATTTCCTGGTGACCAGTATCCAGTGCACTCCCCATAGTATGATGTCTAGTGTACAGTACAGAACACATTTCCTGGTGACCAGTATCCAGTGCAGTCCCCATACTATGATGACTAGTGTACAGTACAGAACACATTGCCTGGTGACCAGTATCCAGTGCAGTCCCCATAGTATGATGTCTAGTGTACAGTACAGAACACATTTCCTGGTGACCAGTATCCAGTGCAGTCCCCATAGTATGATGTCTAGTGTACAGTACATAACATATTGCCTGGTGACCAGTAGCCAGTGCAGTCCCCATAGTATGATGACTAGTGTACAGTATAGAACACATTTCCTGGTGACCAGTATCCAATGCAGTCCCCATAGTATGATGTCTAGTGTACAGTACAGAACACATTTCCTGGTGACCAGTATCCAGTGCAGTCCCCATAGTATGATGTCTAGTGTACAGTACAGAACACATTTCCTGGTGACCAGTATCCAATGCAGTCCCCATAGTATGATGTCTAGTGTACAGTACAGAACACATTTCCTGGTGACCAGTATCCAGTGCAGTCCCCATAGTATGATGTCTAGTGTACAGTACAGAACACATTTCCTGGTGACCAGTATCCAGTGCAGTCCCCATAGTATGATGTCTAGTGTACAGTACAGAACACATTTCCTGGTGACCAGTATCCAGTGCAGTCCCCATAGTATGATGTCTAGTGTACAGTACAGAACACATTTCCTGGTGACCAGTATCCAGTGCAGTCCCCATACTATGATGACTAGTGTACAGTACAGAACACATTTCTTGGTGACCAGTATCCAATGCAGTCCCCATAGTATGATGTCTAGTGTACAGTACAGAACACATTTCCTGGTGACCAGTATCCAATGCAGTCCCCATACTATGATGACTAGTGTACAGTACAGAACACATTGCCTGGTGACCAGTATCCAGTGCAGTCCCCATAGTATGATGTCTAGTGTACAGTATAGAACACATTTCCTGGTGACCAGTATCCAGTGCAGTCCCCATACTATGATGTCTAGTGTACAGTACAGAACACATTTCCTGGTGACCAGTATCCAGTGCAGTCCCCATACTATGATGTCTAGTGTACAGTACAGAACACATTTCCTGGTGACCAGTATCCAGTGCAGTCCCCATACTATGATGACTAGTGTACAGTACATAACATATTGCCTGGTGACCAGTAGCCAGTGCAGTCCCCATAGTATGATGTCTAGTGTACAGTACAGAACACATTTCCTGGTGACCAGTATCCAGTGCAGTCCCCATACTATGATGTCTAGTGTACAGTACAGAACACATTTCCTGGTGACCAGTATCCAGTGCAGTCCCCATAGTATGATGTCTAGTGTACAGTACATAACATATTGCCTGGTGACCAGTAGCCAGTGCAGTCCCCATAGTATGATGTCTAGTGTACAGTACAGAACACATTTCCTGGTGACCAGTATCCAATGCAGTCCCCATAGTATGATGTCTAGTGTACAGTACAGAACACATTTCCTGGCGACCAGTATCCAATGCAGTCCCCATAGTATGATGACTAGTGTACAGTACAGAACACATTTCCTGGTGACCAGTATCCAGTGCAGTCCCCATACTATGATGTCTAGTGTACAGTACAGAACACATTTCCTGGTGACCAGTATCCAGTGCAGTCCCCATAGTATGATATCTAGTGTACAGTACAGAACACATTTCCTGGTGACCAGTATCCAATGCAGACCTCATAGTATGATGTCTAGTGTACAGTACAGAACACATTTCCTGGTGACCAGTATCCAGTGCAGTCCCCATACTATGATGTCTAGTGTACAGTACAGAACACATTTCCTGGTGACCAGTATCCAGTGCAGTCCCCATACTATGATGTCTAGTGTACAGTACATAACATATTGCCTGGTGACCAGTAGCCAGTGCAGTCCCCATAGTATGATGTCTAGTGTACAGTACAGAACACATTTCCTGGTGACCAGTATCCAGTGCAGTCCCCATAGTATGATGTCTAGTGTACAGTACAGAACACATTTCCTGGTGACCAGTATCCAGTGCAGTCCCCATAGTATGATGTCTAGTGTACAGTACAGAACACATTTCCTGGTGACCAGTATCCAGTGCAGTCCCCATACTATGATATCTAGTGTACAGTACAGAACACATTTCCTGGTGACCAGTATCCAATGCAGTCCCCATAGTATGATGACTAGTGTACAGTACAGAACACATTTCCTGGTGACCAGTATCCAATGCAGTCCCCATAGTATGATGACTAGTGTACAGTACAGAACACATTTCCTGGTGACCAGTATCCAGTGCAGTCCCCATACTATGATATCTAGTGTACAGTACAGAACACATTTCCTGGTGACCAGTATCCAATGCAGTCCCCATAGTATGATGACTAGTGTACAGTACAGAACACATTTCCTGGTGACCAGTATCCAGTGCAGTCCCCATACTATGATGACTAGTGTACAGTACAGAACACATTTCCTGGTGACCAGTATCCAATGCAGTCCCCATAGTATGATGTCTAGTGTACAGTACAGAACACATTTCCTGGTGACCAGTATCCAGTGCAGTCCCCATACTATGATGTCTAGTGTACAGTACAGAACACATTTCCTGGTGACCAGTATCCAGTGCAGTCCCCATAGTATGATGACTAGTGTACAGTACAGAGCACATCACCTGGTGACCAGTATCCAGTGCAGTCCCCATACTATGATGTCTAGTGTACAGTACAGAACACATTTCCTGGTGACCAGTATCCAGTGCAGTCCCCATAGTATGATGTCTAGTGTACAGTACAGAACACATTTCCTGGTGACCAGTATCCAGTGCAGTCTCCATAGTATGATGTCTAGTGTACAGTACAGAACACATTTCCTGGTGACCAGTATCCAGTGCAGTCCCCATAGTATGATGTCTAGTGTACAGTACAGAACACATTTCCTGGTGACCAGTATCCAGTGCAGTCCCCATAGTATGATGTCTAGTGTACAGTACAGAACACATTTCCTGGTGACCAGTATCCAGTGCAGTCCCCATACTATGATGTCTAGTGTACAGTACAGAACACATCACCTGTTGACCAGTATCCAGTGCAGTCCCCATAGTATGATGTCTAGTGTACAGTACAGAACACATTTCCTGGTGACCAGTATCCAATGCAGTCCCCATAGTATGATGTCTAGTGTACAGTACAGAGCACATCACCTGGTGACCAGTATCCAGTGCAGTCCCCATACTATGATGACTAGTGTACAGTACAGAACACATTTCCTGGTGACCAGTATCCAATGCAGTCCCCATAGTATGATGTCTAGTGTACAGTACAGAACACATTTCCTGGTGACCAGTATCCAGTGCAGTCCCCATACTATGATGTCTAGTGTACAGTACAGAACACATTTCCTGGTGACCAGTATCCAGTGCAGTCCCCATAGTATGATGTCTAGTGTACAGTACAGAACACATTTCCTGGTGACCAGTATCCAGTGCAGTCCCCATAGTATGATGACTAGTGTACAGTACAGAACACATTTCCTGGTGACCAGTATCCAGTGCAGTCCCCATAGTATGATGTCTAGTGTACAGTACAGAACACATTTCCTGGTGACCAGTATCCAGTGCAGTCCCCATAGTATGATGTCTAGTGTACAGTACAGAACACATTTCCTGGTGACCAGTATCCAGTGCAGTCCCCATAGTATGGTGTCTAGTGTACAGTACAGAACACATTTCCTGGTGACCAGTATCCAGTGCAGTCCCCATAGTATGATGACTAGTGTACAGTACAGAACACATTTCCTGGTGACCAGTATCCAGTGCAGTCCCCATACTATGATGACTAGTGTACAGTACAGAACACATTTCCTGGTGACCAGTATCCAGTGCAGTCCCCATACTATGATGTCTAGTGTACAGTACAGAACACATTTCCTGGTGACCAGTATCCAGTGCAGTCCCCATAGTATGATGTCTAGTGTACAGTACAGAACACATTTCCTGGTGACCAGTATCCAGTGCAGTCCCCATACTATGATGACTAGTGTACAGTACAGAACACATTTCCTGGTGACCAGTATCCAGTGCAGTCCCCATACTATGATGTCTAGTGTACAGTACAGAACACATTTCCTGGTGACCAGTATCCAGTGCAGTCCCCATAGTATGATGTCTAGTGTACAGTACAGAACACATCACCTGTTGACCAGTATCCAGTGCAGTCCCCATACTATGATGACTAGTGTACAGTACAGAACACATTGCCTGGTGACCAGTATCCAGTGCAGTCCCCATAGTATGATGACTAGTGTACAGTACAGAACACATTTCCTGGTGACCAGTATCCAATGCAGTCCCCATACTATGATGACTAGTGTACAGTACAGAACACATTTCCTGGTGACCAGTATCCAGTGCAGTCCCCATAGTATGATGTCTAGTGTACAGTACAGAACACATTTCCTGGTGACCAGCATCCAGTGCAGTCCCCATAGTATGATGTCTAGTGTACAGTACAGAACACATTTCCTGGTGACCAGTATCCAGTGCAGTCCCCATAGTATGATGTCTAGTGTACAGTACAGAACACATTTCCTGGTGACCAGTATCCAGTGCAGTCCCCATAGTATGATGTCTAGTGTACAGTACAGAACACATTTCCTGGTGACCAGTATCCAGTGCAGTCCCCATAGTATGATGTCTAGTGTACAGTACAGAACACATTTCCTGGTGACCAGTATCCAGTGCAGTCCCCATACTATGATGACTAGTGTACAGTACAGAACACATTGCCTGGTGACCAGTATCCAGTGCAGTCCCCATAGTATGATGTCTAGTGTACAGTACAGAACACATTTCCTGGTGACCAGTATCCAGTGCAGTCCCCATACTATGATGACTAGTGTACAGTATAGAACACATTTCCTGGTGACCAGTATCCAGTGCAGTCCCCATAGTATGATGTCTAGTGTACAGTACAGAACACATTTCCTGGTGACCAGTATCCAATGCAGTCCCCATAGTATGATGACTAGTGTACAGTACAGAACACATTTCCTGGTGACCAGTATCCAGTGCAGTCCCCATATTATGATGTCTAGTGTACAGTACAGAACACATTTCCTGGTGACCAGTATCCAGTGCAGTCCCCATAGTATGATGTCTAGTGTACAGTACAGAACACATTTCCTGGTGACCAGTATCCAGTGCAGTCCCCATAGTATGATGTCTAGTGTACAGTACAGAGCACATCACTTGGTGACCAGTATCCAGTGCAGTCCCCATACTATGATGACTAGTGTACAGTACAGAACACATCACCTGTTGACCAGTATCCAGTGCAGTCCCCATACTATGATGTCTAGTGTACAGTACAGAACACATTTCCTGGTGACCAGTATCCAGTGCAGTCCCCATAGTATGATGTCTAGTGTACAGTACAGAACACATTTCCTGGTGACCAGTATCCAATGCAGTCCCCATAGTATGATGTCTAGTGTACAGTACAGAACACATCACCTGTTGACCAGTATCCAGTGCAGTCCCCATACTATGATGTCTAGTGTACAGTACAGAACACATTTCCTGGTGACCAGTATCCAGTGCAGTCCCCATACTATGATGTCTAGTGTACAGTACAGAACACATTTCCTGGTGACCAGTATCCAGTGCAGTCCTCATACTATGATGTATAGTGTACAGTACAGAACACATTTCCTGGTGACCAGTATCCAGTGCAGTCCCCATAGTATGATGTCTAGTGTACAGTACAGAACACATTTCCTGGTGACCAGTATCCAATGCGGTCCCCATACTATGATGTCTAGTGTACAGTACAGAGCACATCACCTGGTGACCAGTAACCAGTGCAGTCCCCATACTATGATGACTAGTGTACAGTACAGAACACATTTCCTGGTGACCAGTATCCAGTGCAGTCCTCATACTATGATGTCTAGTGTACAGTACAGAGCACATCACCTGGTGACCAGTATCCAATGCGGTCCCCATACTATGATGTCTAGTGTACAGTACAGAGCACATCACCTGGTGACCAGTAACCAGTGCAGTACCCATACTATGATGACTAGTGTACAGTACAGAACACATTTCCTGGTGACCAGTATCCAGTGCAGTCCCAATACTATGATGACTAGTGTACAGTACAGAACACATTTCCTGGTGACCAGTATCCAGTGCAGTCCCCATACTATGATGTCTAGTGTACAGTACATAACATATTGCCTGGTGACCAGTATCCAGTGCAGTCCCCATAGTATGATGTCTAGTGTACAGTACAGAACATATTTCCTGGTGACCAGTATCCAATGCAGTCCCCATAGTATGATGTCTAGTGTACAGTACAGAACACATCACCTGTTGACCAGTATCCAGTGCAGTCCCCATACTATGATGTCTAGTGTACAGTACAGAACACATTTCCTGGTGACCAGTATCCAGTGCAGTCCCCATACTATGATGTCTAGTGTACAGTACAGAACACATTTCCTGGTGACCAGTATCCAGTGCAGTCCTCATACTATGATGTATAGTGTACAGTACAGAACACATTTCCTGGTGACCAGTATCCAGTGCAGTCCCCATAGTATGATGTCTAGTGTACAGTACAGAACACATTTCCTGGTGACCAGTATCCAATGCGGTCCCCATACTATGATGTCTAGTGTACAGTACAGAGCACATCACCTGGTGACCAGTAACCAGTGCAGTCCCCATACTATGATGACTAGTGTACAGTACAGAACACATTTCCTGGTGACCAGTATCCAGTGCAGTACTCATACTATGATGTCTAGTGTACAGTACAGAGCACATCACCTGGTGACCAGTATCCAATGCGGTCCCCATACTATGATGTCTAGTGTACAGTACAGAACACATTTCCTGGTGACCAGCATCCAGTGCAGTCCCCATAGTATGATGTCTAGTGTACAGTACAGAACACATTTCCTGGTGACCAGTATCCAGTGCAGTCCCCATAGTATGATGTCTAGTGTACAGTACAGAACACATTTCCTGGTGACCAGTATCCAGTGCAGTCCCCATACTATGATGTCTAGTGTACAGTACAGAACACATTTCCTGGTGACCAGTATCCAGTGCAGTCCCCATACTATGATGTCTAGTGTACAGTACAGAACACATTTCCTGGTGACCAGTATCCAGTGCAGTCCTCATACTATGATGTATAGTGTACAGTACAGAACACATTTCCTGGTGACCAGTATCCAGTGCAGTCCTCATACTATGATGTATAGTGTACAGTACAGAACACATTTCCTGGTGACCAGTATCCAGTGCAGTCCCCATAGTATGATGTCTAGTGTACAGTACAGAACACATCACCTGGTGACCAGTATCCAATGCAGTCCCCATAGTATGATGTCTAGTGTACAGTACAGAACACATTTCCTGGTGACCAGTATCCAGTGCAGTCCCCATACTATGATGTCTAGTGTACAGTACAGAACACATTTCCTGGTGACCAGTATCCAGTGCAGTCCTCATACTATGATGTATAGTGTACAGTACAGAACACATTTCCTGGTGACCAGTATCCAGTGCAGTCCCCATAGTATGATGTCTAGTGTACAGTACAGAACACATCACCTGGTGACCAGTATCCAATGCAGTCCCCATAGTATGATGTCTAGTGTACAGTACAGAACACGTTTCCTGGTGACCAGTATCCAGTGCAGTCCCCATACTATGATGTCTAGTGTACAGTACAGAACACATTTCCTGGTGACCAGTATCCAGTGCAGTCCTCATAGTATGATGTCTACTGTACAGTACAGAACACATTTCCTGGTGACCAGTATCCAGTGCAGTCCCCATAGTATGATGTCTAGTGTACAGTACAGAACACATTTCCTGGTGACCAGTATCCAGTGCAGTCCCCATAGTATGATGTCTAGTGTACAGTACAGAACACATTTCCTGGTGACCAGTATCCAGTGCAGTCCCCATACTATGATGTCTAGTGTACAGTACAGAACACATTTCCTGGTGACCAGTATCCAGTGCAGTCCTCATACTATGATGTATAGTGTACAGTACAGAACACATTTCCTGGTGACCAGTATCCAGTGCAGTCCCCATAGTATGATGTCTAGTGTACAGTACAGAACACATCACCTGGTGACCAGTATCCAATGCAGTCCCCATAGTATGATGTCTAGTGTACAGTACAGAACACATTTCCTGGTGACCAGTATCCAGTGCAGTCCCCATACTATGATGTCTAGTGTACAGTACAGAACACATTTCCTGGTGACCAGTATCCAGTGCAGTCCTCATACTATGATGTATAGTGTACAGTACAGAACACATTTCCTGGTGACCAGTATCCAGTGCAGTCCCCATAGTATGATGTCTAGTGTACAGTACAGAACACATCACCTGGTGACCAGTATCCAATGCAGTCCCCATAGTATGATGTCTAGTGTACAGTACAGAACACATTTCCTGGTGACCAGTATCCAGTGCAGTCCCCATACTATGATGTCTAGTGTACAGTACAGAACACATTTCCTGGTGACCAGTATCCAGTGCAGTCCTCATAGTATGATGTCTACTGTACAGTACAGAACACATTTCCTGGTGACCAGTATCCAGTGCAGTCCCCATAGTATGATGTCTAGTGTACAGTACAGAACACATTTCCTGGTGACCAGTATCCAGTGCAGTCCCCATAGTATGATGTCTAGTGTACAGTACAGAACACATTTCCTGGTGACCAGTGTCCAGTGCAGTCCCCATAGTATGATGTCTAGTGTACAGTACAGAACACATTTCCTGGTGACCAGTATCCAGTGCAGTCCCCATAGTATGATGTCTAGTGTACAGTACAGAACACATTTCCTGGTGACCAGTGTCCAGTGCAGTCCCCATACTATGATGTCTAGTGTACAGTACAGAACACATTTCCTGGTGACCAGTATCCAGTGCAGTCCCCATAGTATGATGACTAGTGTACAGTACAGAACACATTTCCTGGTGACCAGTGTCCAGTGCAGTCCCCATACTATGATGTCTAGTGTACAGTACAGAACACATTTCCTGGTGACCAGTGTCCAGTGCAGTCCCCATAGTATGATGACTAGTGTACAGTACAGAACACATCACCTGTTGACCAGTATCCAGTGCAGTCCCCATACTATGATGCGAGGACAGGAATGCGAGGAAATCTTATACTTAAATAATAGATAGCAATAATTTTCCTGTACTTTATTGGATCCTGGTTTGGAGTTCATTAACATAGGGGAAACATCTGCTCTCAGGCAATAATCGGAGCAGGTACTAGCGAATAAGACATACTGTATCTGAGAGCGCAGAAAGAACGTGTACACTAAAGGCTACAATTCCCTGTGACGTCGTCGCACTTCAATCACACAAATATTTCACATTGCGACACTTAGTAACAAATGTGCTGCTTGATGTTGGAGAAATCATTTCCACGACAGGATAAGATATCAATAATAAGAGAGTGTTACTATAAATGATTACAGAGCGCTCGTCAATATCAGATTGCATTATTAAGCACACAAACGCCACGCAAATCCAAATATTGAATCATTGCAGATGGGTAGATTTATTGTATTTGCTTAAATACAGCAAAACATTCTCAATTATCCCTTCCTGTCCGCGAGATGCGTTATTTAGAAATGCGAACAATCGCGTTTCTGATGGATTATCATAAAACGTCAGATGTAAAGGATGGCGCTCCTCACATTGAAAATGAAACCTACGGTTATATTTTTCATTTTGATTTTGATTTAATTTTCCGACACTTCAACACTCTCACCATGCATGGCTGGCTAAATTCATTCCACTTGTCAGGAGAGAAAAATTTTCATAATTAAACACTAAAACGTGGTGGCCTTTCAGAAGATTAGCGCATATTTCATATTTGCATTTCTTCCTCTTCCCTTTCGGTTGAGGCATATTTCCTTTTTTTTATTATCTTGCGCTTTCTTTTTACACGCTGCAGATTTTTTTCATCTGTTTCTCTTTTTTTTCTTAGCAAGTCAATATTACGCTCCGCTCGAATGTTTGTGCTTCGTAGGGGGGAGAACTTAAGATCACGCGGCAGAAGTCACTGTGGTTACGGCAATTTTTTTTTTACGTCTTCTGCGTTCTTCTCTGCGCTATTCCCAGAGCAGATTGTTGGTTATGATACATTGTAGCAACATCCTGACGCTACACGTGGCAACTCCCACTAAATTAGTAGTGAGGTTGGAGTCGAATCGATTGAAACATTTAATTCCCCTGGCTCATCAGTTAGCACTAATTACAGAGATCGTTAATGCTTCTCTGTTAAACGTAATAAATTGTCGCTCTGGTATACAGAGCCTAATTCAGACCTGATTGCTAGGCAGCGATTTTTGCTGTCCTGCGATCAGATAGTCGCCGCCTACAGGTGGAGTGTATTTTAGCTGTGCAAGTGTGCGAACGCATGTGTAGCCGAGCTGTACAAAGTGATTTTGTGCTGTCTCTGCGCAGCCCAGGACTTACTCAGCCGCTGTGATCACTTCAGCCTGTCCGGTCCCGGAATTGACGTCAGACACCCGCACTGCAAACGCATGGACACGCCTGCGTTTTTCCAAACACTCCCAGAAAACGGTCAGTTGCCACCCACAAACGCTCTCTTCCTGCGATCACTTTTTTCACACCATCCCACCGCTATGCACCAATGCCCGGTGCAGTCGTCCGACGTGCCTGCGCATTGCGGTGCATACGCATGCGCAGTTCGGACCTGATCGCAGCCTGTGATAAAATGCAGCCTAGCGATGACATCTGAAATACCGACCACAGTACTGGGACTTCTGCGCTATGGTGGAAAGCAGAGGGTGAACTGTTTCAGATATGGGTGAGGGGATTTGTCTCGTCACCCAAGCAACGCCACCAAAACCGCTATCCCTGCATAGCATGCTCAACTGACAACGCAGAAGTGTTCCCTAGACACCTCCAAGCAGCCCCGTGCGTAGATGAATCAAGGGGGTCATTCCGAGTTGGTCACTCGCTAGCTATTTTTTGCAGCGCTGCGATCAGATAGTCGCCGCCTATGGGGGAGTGTATTTTCGCTTTGCAAGTGTGCGAATGCCTGTGCAGCCGAGCGGTACCAAAAAGTTTTGTGCAGTTCCTGAGTAGCTCTGGACTTACTCAGCCGCTGCGATCACTTCAGCCTGTCCGGGACCGGAATTGACGTCAGACATCCGCCCTGCAAACGCCTGGACACGCCTGCGTATTTTCCAACCACTCCCAGAAAACGGTCAGTTGACACCCACAAACGCCTTCTTCCTGTCAATCTCCTTGCGATCTGCTGTGCGAATGGATTCTTTGTTAAATCCATCGCCCAGCAGCGATCCTCTTTGTACCCGTACGACGCGCCTGTGCATTGCGGTGCATATGCATGCGCAGTTTTGCCGAGATTTGACCTGATAGCAGCGCTGCAAAAAATAGCTAGCGTGCGATCAGGTCGGAATGACCCCCCCATGCCTCCTCAGGATTCTGATCTCAGTGATCAGTGTGAGAATATACTTGATGTCAGTTGCTGGCCTGGGCCACAGGCAGCGGCGAGGCACAAATTAGAGTGATGGTGACTGGTCTTTTAGAGGACAGAAACAAGGTGCTCCGTCTGGACATCTGTGCTGTGTGGCGGCTCCGAGTGGCAGCGGGACCCCAGCAGAGATGCGACCAACGTCAAGGTGGCTCCGCGATTGGCTGACTTACTACAGAGGAACCGCACAATTGACATTGTATTGTTTGTGGACATCTGCGCCGCAGATTTCACCGGGAACAAGACACAGGCGCCAGGTTTCCAGAGATCTGCGCATGTGCACTAGAGGGAAATTGTGCCTGTGCCATTTTCCCAGGGATCGGCACATTTGCACTCTGCCAGGAGTTTACTGTGTAGGGAAGAAACACAGTGAGAGAAGGGGGGGGGGGGAGATTGGGGGTGCCCCGAACGGAGGCGGCACATCTTCCTGTCTCTTGATGCGCCGCTGGTGCATAGTGTGCCCAGCAAGGGGAGGGGGGGGGGGGGGTGTATGCCTGGCAAGAGAGGGGGACAGGGGCTGGGTGTGCCCAGTTAGTGGGTAGGGCGTCCTACGTATGTCCAGTAAGGTAGGAAGGGTGCAGAGTGTGCCCAGTAAGGGAGTGGTGGGGGATTCTTCAGAATTTTGCTATGGGGCCCTCAAAGTTAATGTATCTCCATACATATTACAGCACAGTTATACTTAGAATTTGGTTGAACGATCCATCTATAATTCATCTGTAATCACCGGCTATGGAGCATTGCTTTATCACAGATGGAATTTGGAAAGAAAGAGCAACAGATGGAAGGACGTACAGTATTTATCAATACCCGATCATTTTTATTTCTTACTGCTGCTATTCACGGAGATAAGAAAAGAACACTTGCCCAGATGTACTAATAATGACACGCAGGGACCTTTCCATACAGTATGTATTCCCATTCGCAGCAGATATAGCAGATACAGTATACGCGGCGGCCCGCCAGCTCTGCAGTCCGCATAGCACTCTATAATGCCGCAATGTGCCCAGGTGCATTATGCCCCAGAAAGCGTTGGCGGCATTCCCTGTAATAGGCCTCTTTTTGTAAGAAGCCCCCGGGGAGGGATCCGTTGGACCCCTCTCCCTGTCCCCCTGAGGCTTGTGCAAGCGCTGGCAGCGCAATAGGACTCTCAGGTCATAAAGCGGGAAGTCACACATTCTCACTGGGGCAGCGCCATACTGGAAGGTATGTACTGTAATCAGGCATACTGGCATTACAAACCACCAACATACATGCGAATAGATACTGGATGTATTGCAATCTACAGCAATTGCTGTAAAAGTTGCAGGAGGGTACTTGTATGCCTATAAAGTAATCTGTAGACAGCCATCTTTAAAATATTCCAAGACGCCTTTAGCCACATCTTTACGTTGTGTTCTGTTAGACTTCTGCTGTTAGATTCTTCTTGTGTTCTGTTAGATTCCTGGAATTATGCAATAGGTCAGGGGTCAGTGGTTCTGTAACTAGAGATGAGCGCCTGAAATTTTTCGGGTTTTGTGTTTTGGTTTTGGGTTCGGTTCCGCGGCCGTGTTTTGGGTTCGACCGCGTTTTGGCAAAACCTCACCGAATTTTTTTTGTCGGATTCGGGTGTGTTTTGGATTCGGGTGTTTTTTTTAAAAAACACTAAAAAACAGCTTAAATCATAGAATTTGGGGGTCATTTTGATCCCATATTATTATTAACCTCAAAAACCATAATTTCCACTCATTTTCAGTCTATTCTGAATACCTCACACCTCACAATATTATTTTTAGTCCTAAAATTTGCACCAAGGTCGCTGGATGACTAAGCTAAGCGACACTAGTGGCCGACACAAACACCTGGCCCATCTAGGAGTGGCACTGCAGTGTCACGCAGGATGTCCCTTCCAAAAAACCCTCCCCAATCAGCACATGACGCAAAGAAAAAAAGAGGCGCAATGAGGTAGCTGACTGTGTGAGTAAGATAAGCGACCCTAGTGGCCGACACAAACACCGGGCCCATTTAGGAGTGGCACTGCAGTGTCACGCAGGATGTCCCTTCCAAAAAACCCTCCCCAATCAGCACATGACGCAAAGAAAAAAAGAGGCGCAATGAGGTAGCTGACTGTGTGAGTAAGATTAGCGACCCTAGTGGCCGACACAAACACCGGGCCCATTTAGGAGTGGCACTGCAGTGTCACGCAGGATGTCCCTTCCAAAAAACCCTCCCCAATCAGCACATGACGCAAAGAAAAAAAGAGGCGCAATGAGGTAGCTGACTGTGTGAGTAAGATTAGCGACCCTAGTGGCCGACACAAACACCGGGCCCATTTAGGAGTGGCACTGCAGTGTCACGCAGGATGTCCCTTCCAAAAAACCCTCCCCAATCAGCACATGACGCAAAGAAAAAAAGAGGCGCAATGAGGTAGCTGACTGTGTGAGTAAGATTAGCGACCCTAGTGGCCGACACAAACACCGGGCCCATTTAGGAGTGGCACTGCAGTGTCACGCAGGATGTCCCTTCCAAAAAACCCTCCCCAATCAGCACATGACGCAAAGAAAAAAAGAGGCGCAATGAGGTAGCTGACTGTGTGAGTAAGATTAGCGACCCTAGTGGCCGACACAAACACCGGGCCCATTTAGGAGTGGCACTGCAGTGTCACGCAGGATGTCCCTTCCAAAAAACCCTCCCCAATCAGCACATGACGCAAAGAAAAAAAGAGGCGCAATGAGGTAGCTGACTGTGTGAGTAAGATTAGCGACCCTAGTGGCCGACACAAACACCGGGCCCATTTAGGAGTGGCACTGCAGTGTCACGCAGGATGTCCCTTCCAAAAAACCCTCCCCAATCAGCACATGACGCAAAGAAAAAAAGAGGCGCAATGAGGTAGCTGACTGTGTGAGTAAGATTAGCGACCCTAGTGGCCGACACAAACACCGGGCCCATTTAGGAGTGGCACTGCAGTGTCACACAGGATGTCCCTTCCAAAAAACCCTCCCCAAACAGCACATGACGCAAAGAAAAAGAAAAGAAAAAAGAGGTGCAAGATGGAATTGTCCTTGGGCCCTCCCACCCACCCTTATGTTGTATAAACAAAACAGGACATGCACACTTTAACCAACCCATCATTTCAGTGACAGGGTCTGCCACACGACTGTGACTGATATGACGGGTTGGTTTGGACCCCCCCCCCCAAAAAAGAAGCAATTAATCTCTCCTTGCACAAACTGGCTCTACAGAGGCAAGATGTCCACCTCATCATCACCCTCCGATATATCACCGTGTACATCCCCCTCCTCACAGATTATCAATTCGTCCCCACTGGAATCCACCATCTCAGCTCCCTGTGTACTTTGTGGAGGCAATTGCTGCTGGTCAATGTCTCCGCGGAGGAATTGATTATAATTCATTTTAATGAACATCATCTTCTCCACATTTTCTGGATGTAACCTCGTACGCCGATTGCTGACAAGGTGAGCGGCGGCACTAAACACTCTTTCGGAGTACACACTTGTGGGAGGGCAACTTAGGTAGAATAAAGCCAGTTTGTGCAATGGCCTCCAAATTGCCTCTTTTTCCTGCCAGTATAAGTATGGACTGTGTGACGTGCCTACTTGGATGCGGTCACTCATATAATCCTCCACCATTCTTTCAATGGTGAGAGAATCATATGCAGTGACAGTAGACGACATGTCCGTAATCGTTGTCAGGTCCTTCAGTCCGGACCAGATGTCAGCATCAGCAGTCGCTCCAGACTGCCCTGCATCACCGCCAGCGGGTGGGCTCGGAATTCTGAGCCTTTTCCTCGCACCCCCAGTTGCGGGAGAATGTGAAGGAGGAGATGTTGACAGGTCGCGTTCCGCTTGACTTGACAATTTTCTCACCAGCAGGTCTTTCAACCCCAGCAGACTTGTGTCTGCCGGAAAGAGAGATCCAAGGTAGGCTTTAAATCTAGGATCGAGCACGGTGGCCAAAATGTAGTGCTCTGATTTCAACAGATTGACCACCCGTGAATCCTTGTTAAGCGAATTAAGGGCTCCATCCACAAGTCCCACATGCCTAGCGGAATCGCTCTGTGTTAGCTCCTCCTTCAATGTCTCCAGCTTCTTCTGCAAAAGCCTGATGAGGGGAATGACCTGACTCAGGCTGGCAGTGTCTGAACTGACTTCACGTGTGGCAAGTTCAAAGGGCATCAGAACCTTGCACAACGTTGAAATCATTCTCCACTGCGCTTGAGACAGGTGCATTCCACCTCCTATATCGTGCTCAATTGTATAGGCTTGAATGGCCTTTTGCTGCTCCTCCAACCTCTGAAGCATATAGAGGGTTGAATTCCACCTCGTTACCACTTCTTGCTTCAGATGATGGCAGGGCAGGTTCAGTAGTTTTTGGTGGTGCTCCAGTCTTCTGTACGTGGTGCCTGTACGCCGAAAGTGTCCCGCAATTTTTCTGGCCACCGACAGCATCTCTTGCACGCCCCTGTCGTTTTTTAAATAATTCTGCACCACCAAATTCAAGGTATGTGCAAAACATGGGACGTGCTGGAATTTGCCCATATTTAATGCACACACAATATTGCTGGCGTTGTCCGATGCCACAAATCCACAGGAGAGTCCAATTGGGGTAAGCCATTCCGCGATGATCTTCCTCAGTTGCCGTAAGAGGTTTTCAGCTGTGTGCGTATTCTGGAAACCGGTGATACAAAGCGTAGCCTGCCTAGGAAAGAGTTGGCGTTTGCGAGATGCTGCTACTGGTGCCGCCGCTGCTGTTCTTGCGGCGGGAGTCCATACATCTACCCAGTGGGCTGTCACAGTCATATAGTCCTGACCCTGCCCTGCTCCACTTGTCCACATGTCCGTGGTTAAGTGGACATTGGGTACAGCTGCATTTTTTAGGACACTGGTGACTCTTTTTCTGAGGTCTGTGTAAATTTCCGGTATCGCCTGCCTAGAGAAATGGAACCTAGATGGTATTTGGTACCGGGGACACAGTACCTCCAACAAGTCTCTAGTTGGCTCTGCAGTAATGATGGATACCGGAACCACGGTTCTCACCACCCAGGATGCCAAGGCCTCAGTTATCCGCTTTGCAGTAGGATGACTGCTGTGATATTTCATCTTCCTCGCAAAGGACTGTTGGACAGTCAATTGCTTGGTGGAAGTAGTAAAAGTGGTCTTACGACTTCCCCTCTGGGATGACCATCGACTCCCAGCAGCAACAACAGCAGCACCAGCAGCAGTAGGCGTTACACGCAAGGATGCATCGGAGGAATCCCAGGCAGGAGAGGACTCGTCAGAATTGCCAGTGACATTGCCTGCAGGACTATTGGCATTCCTGGGGAAGGAGGAAATTGACACTGAGGGAGTTGGTGGGGTGGTTTGCGTGAGCTTGGTTACAAGAGGAAGGGATTTACTGGTCAGTGGACTGCTTCCGCTGTCACCCAAAGTTTTTGAACTTGTCACTGACTTATTATGAATGCGCTGCAGGTGACGTATAAGGGAGGATGTTCCGAGGTGGTTAACGTCCTTACCCCTACTTATTACAGCTTGACAAAGGGAACACACGGCTTGACACCTGTTGTCCGCATTTCTGTTGAAATAGTTCCACACCGAAGAGCTGATTTTTTTGGTATTTTCACCAGGCATGGCAACTGCCATATTCCTCCCACGGACAACAGGTATACAATTATGGACGGACTGCCGAGTGCCGACACAGAGGTAGCTACAGCCGTGAACTACCGTACTGTGTCTGCTGCTAATATAGACTGGTTGATAAAGAGATGTCGTAGTATGTATGT
Source organism: Pseudophryne corroboree (assembly GCF_028390025.1). NCBI lineage: Eukaryota > Metazoa > Chordata > Amphibia > Anura > Myobatrachidae > Pseudophryne > Pseudophryne corroboree. Next base: position 346,943,964 of record NC_086454.1, on the reverse strand, counting down.
ATGAAGAAGAAAGAAAAAAAAACCACGGTTAGGTGGTATACAATTATGGACGGACTGCCGAGTGCCGACACAGAGGTAGCCACAGCCGTGAACTACCGTACTGTACTGTGTCTGCTGCTAATATAGACTGGTTGATAAAGAGATGTCGTAGTATGTATGTATGAAGAAGAAAGAAAAAAAAACCACGGGTAGGTGGTATACAATTATGGACGGACTGCCGAGTGCCGACACAGAGGTAGCCACAGCCGTGAACTACCGTACTGTACTGTGTCTGCTGCTAATATAGACTGGTTGATAAAGAGATGTAGTAGTATGTATGTATGAAGAAGAAAGAAAAAAAAACCACGGTTAGGTGGTATACAATTATGGACGGACTGCCGAGTGCCGACACAGAGGTAGCCACAGCCGTGAACTACCGTACTGTATTGTGTCTGCTGCTAATATAGACTGGTTGATAAAGAGATGTCGTAGTATGTATGTATAAAGAAGAAAGAAAAAAAAACCACGGTTAGGTGGTATACAATTATGGACGGACTGCCGAGTGCCGACACAGAGGTAGCCACAGCCGTGAACTACCGTACTGTACTGTGTCTGCTGCTAATATAGACTGGTTGATAAAGAGATGTAGTAGTATGTATGTATAAAGAAGAAAGAAAAAAAAACCACGGGTAGGTGGTATACAATTATGGATGGACTGCCGAGTGCCGACACAGAGGTAGCTACAGCCGTGAACTACCGTACTGTACTGTGTCTGCTGCTAATATAGACTGGTTGATAAAGAGATGTAGTAGTATGTATGTATAAAGAAGAAAGAAAAAAAAACCACGGGTAGGTGGTATACAATTATGGATGGACTGCCGAGTGCCGACACAGAGGTAGCTACAGCCGTGAACTACCGTACTGTGTCTGCTGCGACTGGATGATAAATAATGATATAAAAAATATATATATATCACTACTGCAGCCGGACAGGTATATATATTATATAATGACGGACCTGCTGGACACTGTCTGTCAGCAGAATGAGTTTTTTATAGAATAAAAAAAAAAACACCACACAAGTGAAGTCACACGACGAGTGTTTAACTTTTTCAGGCAATCACAATATAGTATACTACTAACTATACTGGTGGTCAGTGTGGTCAGGTCACTGGTCAGTCACACTGGCAGTGGCACTCCTGCAGCAAAAGTGTGCACTGTTTAATTTTAATATAATATGTACTCCTGGCTCCTGCTATAACCTATAACTGGCACTGCAGTGCTCCCCAGTCTCCCCCACAATTATAAGCTGTGTGAGCTGAGCACAGTCAGATATATAATATATACATAGATGATGCAGCACACTGGGCTGAGCAGTGCACACAGATATGGTATGTGACTGTCTTGTACTCCTGGCTCCTGCTATAACCTATAACTGGCACTGCAGTGCTCCCCAGTCTCCCCCACAATTATAAGCTGTGTGAGCTGAGCACAGTCAGATATATAATATATACATAGATGATGCAGGCATGCAGCACACTGGGCTGAGCAGTGCACACAGATATGGTATGTGACTGAGTCACTGTGTGTACCGTTTTTTTCAGGCAGAGAACGGATATATTAAATAAAACAACTGCACTGCTGGTGGTCACTGTGGTCAGTCACTAAACTCTGCACTCTCTTCTACAGTATCAGCCTCAGGTCAATCTCTCTCTCTCTCTCCTAATCTAAATGGAGAGGACGCCAGCCACGTCCTCTCCCTATCAATCTCAATGCACGTGTGAAAATGGCGGCGACGCGCGGCTCCTTATATAGAATCCGAGTCTCGCGAGAATCCGACAGCGTCATGATGACGTTCGGGCGCGCTCGGGTTAACCGAGCAAGGCGGGAAGATCCGAGTCGCTCGGACCCGTGAAAAAAAACATGAAGTTCGTGCGGGTTCGGATTCAGAGAAACCGAACCCGCTCATCTCTATCTGTAACCTCTTACATATGCTGTTGTATTAATGTGTTTCGTGCCCATTCTTCCTGTTGTCCATGCAGCTGAATGCTATCCGGGCGCACTGTCGCCCAGGCGATATCAGGGGCCACGGCACTTTCCCTGCTAATTATATTCCCCGCCATTACCATATATCGGCTGCAGATTATTAATCCATTAACCTTGTCTGTGGATTTATGCTGCTCCTAATACCGTACATCACCTCCCACTCCGGCAAGTGACATACGCATCCTATTAATGTTATTTCATAATTGTGAAGCCGAGACGTAATTTAAAGGCACATTTATATTCATGGCGAAAGATCGACGCAGCGAGTTCCTGCACCTCTGCTTCCCACTCGTGACACCAGGAATGAGACTTTCACCATTCTGTGTCAGTGATATGAAACCGGATCATTAATAAACCTGTCAGCGGTAATTTCTGCAGCAATATTATGGGGCGATGTTTCTGCAGTGGAAGTTGCTTCTGTTTTAACCATTATTTAACCTCTGATTTTCTTGTTCCGCGTTGACGGTAATGGAAACTGACGGCGATAAAAGGAAAAAAGAAAAAAACACTGAAGGACCAGTAAATCCACCAAAAAGATCATTTTTCAATTCACCACGGTCCCCGTAAAACCTCCCACCCCCCAGCCCCTTCTTAATTCCCCGTTCTACAGGTCTTTAGGGTGCAATCTCTTCTTAGGGTAATTAATAAATAAACAATATTTCATGCAAATGTTAGCTTTATTACATATATTGTTCTAGAAGCGGAAGTAACTATGGTGGTCATTCCGAGTTGCTCGCTCGCTAGCAGTTTTTAGCAGCCGTGCAAACGCTATGCCGCCTCCCACTGGGAGTGTATTTTAGCTTAGCCGAAGTTCGACCGAAAGGATCGCAGAGCGGCGGCAAAGTTTTTTGTGCAGTTTTAGAGTAGCTCAAAACCTACTCAGCACTTGCGTGTGCTGTGTAAGCAGGGACCTGATTAGTCCCCCGTCCAGACAGTTCGTGCTTCAGCGGCTGGCTGAGATCCGGCGAGCGTCCGTACACCGACGCGCCACCGGAGTTCAGAGCCGAGGCAGCCTAACTAGTCCCCGGTGGGGGTAGTTTGACAGACCCTATCCGTACGGCGGGGAACACGGCGAGCGTCGCACACAGCCGCTGCCGGGATACACTCCCTGCCGAGTCAGGTCCCTGCTTACACAGCACACGATCACCCAGGGAGCGCTGGAGAACCGGCGCCCTGCAGGGGAACGGGGCTGCAATAGGGCGGACCAGTCCGGAGGGTATTGCTCCCAACACACACCCGGTCAATACCCATCGAACACCGTGAAGAACTACTCCCATAAGGTATACGTAAGTGCAAGTAGCTACTCGGACGAGCGGGACGCCGCCGTCCGAAGGACATTCAAGACTGTGTTTCCCTTAGTCTCTTTGGTCACTCACCAAGGGTCAGGTACCGCTCACATTACCGTGTTGACCAGGAGGTTAATATCACTTGTTGCGGGACATTATACTCTTAAATTACTTTACTTTTAATTTATTTGCAGGATTAACTGCATTAAATCCTTACGTTACTTATATTTCTCATTTGTTTGGAAGATCTATGTCATTAATTACTTTTTGAATTGATCAGTAAAGATTTATTACCTATATTGTGCAAGGTCCATATTTCTACACATTGGCCATTTTCCTATTGTATATATAGGAGACACCCACACAACGAATAGGGCCGAGCGCAGCATTTAATCACCAATTACTTTCCTTGTGTCGGCATACAAGTGTAAATTCAGTATTCAGTACTTTCCTTGTGTTAGCATTAGAGATGTGCACCGGAAATTTTTCGGGTTTGTGTTTTGGTTTTGGATCCGGTTCCGCGGCCGTGTTTTGGATTCGGACGCGTTTTGGCAAAACCTCCCTGAAAATTTTTTGTCGGATTCGGGTGTGTTTTGGATTCGGGTGTTTTTTTACAAAAACCCCTCAAAAACAGCTTAAATCATAGAATTTGGGGGTCATTTTGATTAGTGATGAGCGGGTTCGGTTCCTCTGAATCCGAACCCGCCCGAACTTCAGCTTTTTTCCACGGGTCCGAGCAGGCTCGGATCCTCCCGCCTTGCTCGGTTAACCCGAGCACGCCCGAACGTCATCATCCCGCTGTCGGATTCTCGCGAGACTCGGATTCTATATAAGGAGCCGCGCGTCGCCGCCATTTTCACACGTGCATTGAGAGTCATAGGGAGAGGACGTGGCTGGCGTCCTCTCCGTTTAGAGAAGAGAGAGACACAGTATTTTGGGGAGCATTATTAGGAGGAGTACTACTATACTGTATACTACTCTACTACTTGCTGAAGTGATATTTATAGAGTCATAGGGAGAGGACGTGGCTGGCGTCCTCTCCGTTTAGAGAAGAGAGAGACACAGTATACTATTTTGGGGAGCATTATTAGGAGGAGTACTACTATACTGTATACTACTATACTACTTGCTGAAGTGATATTTATAGAGTCATAGGGAGAGGACGTGGCTGGCGTCCTCTCCGTTTAGAGAAGAGAGAGACACAGTATTTTGGGGAGCATTATTAGGAGGAGTACTACTATACTGTATACTACTCAGACACAGTATTTTGGGGAGCATTATTAGGAGGAGTACTACTATACTGTATACTACTCTACTACTTGCTGAAGTGATATTTATAGAGTCATAGGGAGAGGACGTGGCTGGCGTCCTCTCCGTTTAGAGAAGAGAGAGACACAGTATTTTGGGGAGCATTATTAGGAGGAGTACTACTATACTGTATACTACTCTACTACTTGCTGAAGTGATATTTATAGAGTCATAGGGAGAGGACGTGGCTGGCGTCCTCTCCGTTTAGAGAAGAGAGAGACACAGTATTTTGGGGAGCATTATTAGGAGGAGTACTACTATACTGTATACTACTCTACTACTTGCTGAAGTGATATTTATAGAGTCATAGGGAGAGGACGTGGCTGGCGTCCTCTCCGTTTAGAGAAGAGAGAGACACAGTATTTTGGGGAGCATTATTAGGAGGAGTACTACTATACTGTATACTACTCTACTACTTGCTGAAGTGATATTTATAGAGTCATAGGGAGAGGACGTGGCTGGCGTCCTCTCCGTTTAGAGAAGAGAGAGACACAGTATTTTGGGGAGCATTATTAGGAGGAGTACTACTATACTGTATACTACTATACTACTTGCTGAAGTGATATTTATAGAGTCATAGGGAGAGGACGTGGCTGGCGTCCTCTCCGTTTAGAGAAGAGAGAGACACAGTATACTATTTTGGGGAGCATTATTAGGAGGAGTACTACTATACTGTATACTACTCTACTACTTGCTGAAGTGATATTTATAGAGTCATAGGGAGAGGACGTGGCTGGCGTCCTCTCCGTTTAGAGAAGAGAGAGACACAGTATTTTGGGGAGCATTATTAGGAGGAGTACTACTATACTGTATACTACTCTACTACTTGCTGAAGTGATATTTATAGAGTCATAGGGAGAGGACGTGGCTGGCGTCCTCTCCGTTTAGAGAAGAGAGAGACACAGTATTTTGGGGAGCATTATTAGGAGGAGTACTACTATACTGTATACTACTCAGACACAGTATTTTGGGGAGCATTATTAGGAGGAGTACTACTATACTGTATACTACTCTACTACTTGCTGAAGTGATATTTATAGAGTCATAGGGAGAGGACGTGGCTGGCGTCCTCTCCGTTTAGAGAAGAGAGAGACACAGTATTTTGGGGAGCATTATTAGGAGGAGTACTACTATACTGTATACTACTATACTACTTGCTGAAGTGATATTTATAGAGTCATAGGGAGAGGACGTGGCTGGCGTCCTCTCCGTTTAGAGAAGAGAGAGACACAGTATACTATTTTGGGGAGCATTATTAGGAGGAGTACTACTATACTGTATACTACTATACTACTTGCTGAAGTGATATTTATAGAGTCATAGGGAGAGGACGTGGCTGGCGTCCTCTCCGTTTAGAGAAGAGAGAGACACAGTATTTTGGGGAGCATTATTAGGAGGAGTACTACTATACTGTATACTACTCAGACACAGTATTTTGGGGAGCATTATTAGGAGGAGTACTACTATACTGTATACTACTCTACTACTTGCTGAAGTGATATTTATAGAGTCATAGGGAGAGGACGTGGCTGGCGTCCTCTCCGTTTAGAGAAGAGAGAGACACAGTATTTTGGGGAGCATTATTAGGAGGAGTACTACTATACTGTATACTACTCAGACACAGTATTTTGGGGAGCATTATTAGGAGGAGTACTACTATACTGTATACTACTCTACTACTTGCTGAAGTGATATTTATAGAGTCATAGGGAGAGGACGTGGCTGGCGTCCTCTCCGTTTAGAGAAGAGAGAGACACAGTATTTTGGGGAGCATTATTAGGAGGAGTACTACTATACTGTATACTACTATACTACTTGCTGAAGTGATATTTATAGAGTCATAGGGAGAGGACGTGGCTGGCGTCCTCTCCGTTTAGAGAAGAGAGAGACACAGTATACTATTTTGGGGAGCATTATTAGGAGGAGTACTACTATACTGTATACTACTCTACTACTTGCTGAAGTGATATTTATAGAGTCATAGGGAGAGGACGTGGCTGGCGTCCTCTCCGTTTAGAGAAGAGAGAGACACAGTATTTTGGGGAGCATTATTAGGAGGAGTACTACTATACTGTATACTACTCTACTACTTGCTGAAGTGATATTTATAGAGTCATAGGGAGAGGACGTGGCTGGCGTCCTCTCCGTTTAGAGAAGAGAGAGACACAGTATTTTGGGGAGCATTATTAGGAGGAGTACTACTATACTGTATACTACTCAGACACAGTATTTTGGGGAGCATTATTAGGAGGAGTACTACTATACTGTATACTACTCTACTACTTGCTGAAGTGATATTTATAGAGTCATAGGGAGAGGACGTGGCTGGCGTCCTCTCCGTTTAGAGAAGAGAGAGACACAGTATTTTGGGGAGCATTATTAGGAGGAGTACTACTATACTGTATACTACTATACTACTTGCTGAAGTGATATTTATAGAGTCATAGGGAGAGGACGTGGCTGGCGTCCTCTCCGTTTAGAGAAGAGAGAGACACAGTATACTATTTTGGGGAGCATTATTAGGAGGAGTACTACTATACTGTATACTACTATACTACTTGCTGAAGTGATATTTATAGAGTCATAGGGAGAGGACGTGGCTGGCGTCCTCTCCGTTTAGAGAAGAGAGAGACACAGTATTTTGGGGAGCATTATTAGGAGGAGTACTACTATACTGTATACTACTCAGACACAGTATTTTGGGGAGCATTATTAGGAGGAGTACTACTATACTGTATACTACTCTACTACTTGCTGAAGTGATATTTATAGAGTCATAGGGAGAGGACGTGGCTGGCGTCCTCTCCGTTTAGAGAAGAGAGAGACACAGTATTTTGGGGAGCATTATTAGGAGGAGTACTACTATACTGTATACTACTCAGACACAGTATTTTGGGGAGCATTATTAGGAGGAGTACTACTATACTGTATACTACTCTACTACTTGCTGAAGTGATATTTATAGAGTCATAGGGAGAGGACGTGGCTGGCGTCCTCTCCGTTTAGAGAAGAGAGAGACACAGTATTTTGGGGAGCATTATTAGGAGGAGTACTACTATACTGTATACTACTATACTACTTGCTGAAGTGATATTTATAGAGTCATAGGGAGAGGACGTGGCTGGCGTCCTCTCCGTTTAGAGAAGAGAGAGACACAGTATTTTGGGGAGCATTATTAGGAGGAGTACTACTATACTGTATACTACTATACTACTTGCTGAAGTGATATTTATAGAGTCATAGGGAGAAGACGTGGCTGGCGTCCTCTCCGTTTAGAGAAGAGAGAGACACAGTATACTATTTTGGGGAGCATTATTAGGAGGAGTACTACTATACTGTATACTACTCTACTACTTGCTGAAGTGATATTTATAGAGTCATAGGGAGAGGACGTGGCTGGCGTCCTCTCCGTTTAGAGAAGAGAGAGACACAGTATTTTGGGGAGCATTATTAGGAGGAGTACTACTATACTGTATACTACTATACTACTTGCTGAAGTGATATTTATAGATTAGATAGTGTGACTGTAAGTGTATTATCTGACTTGTGGGGGAGACACTGACAGTGGGGAGCAGTTAGAGTCTGAGAGCAAGACTCAGGAGTACATATAACGTACAGTGCACACTTTTGCTGCCAGAGTCAGTGCCACACTGCCATTGTTGTGACCACACTGACCACCAGTATAATAATATATTTTGTGATTGTCTGCTTAGGACTCGGAGTACTAGTTGCAAGTTGCAACGTGACCTGACCACCAGTTTAATAATCAATCACCACCAGTTTAATATATATATAATTGTATATAATATATATATATATATATATAATATTGTATACCACCTACCCGTGTTTTTTTTTTTTTCTTTCTTCTTTGTACATACTACTATAGTATAGTAGCTTACTGTAGCAGTCTGCGGTGCTGCTGAGCTGACAGTGTCCAGCAGGTCCGTCATCAGTCATCATTACCAATACCTAATAAATATATTATCTACCTGTCCGGCTGCAGTACTAGTGATATTATATATACATACATATATATATTGATTTCATCTCATTATCAATCATCCAGTCTATATTAGCAGCAGACACAGTACGGTAGTCCACGGCTGTAGCTACCTCTGTGTCGGCACTCGGCAGTCCATCCATAATTGTATACTAGTATCCATCCATCTCCATTGTTTACCTGAGGTGCCTTTTAGTTGTGCCTATTAAAATATGGAGAACAAAAATGTTGAGGTTCCAAAATTAGGGAAAGATCAAGATCCACTTCCACCTCGTGCTGAAGCTGCTGCCACTAGTCATGGCCGAGACGATGAAATGCCAGCAACGTCGTCTGCCAAGGCCGATGCCCAATGGCATAGTACAGAGCATGTCAAATCCAAAACACCAAATATCAGTAAAAAAAGGACTCCAAAACCTAAAATAAAATTGTCGGAGGAGAAGCGTAAACTTGCCAATATGCCATTTACCACACGGAGTGGCAAGGAACGGCTGAGGCCCTGGCCTATGTTCATGGCTAGTGGTTCAGCTTCACAGGAGGATGGAAGCACTCAGCCTCTCGCTAGAAAACTGAAAAGACTCAAGCTGGCAAAAGCACCGCAAAGAACTGTGCGTTCTTCGAAATCCCAAATCCACAAGGAGAGTCCAATTGTGTCGGTTGCGATGCCTGACCTTCCCAACACTGGACGTGAAGAGCATGCGCCTTCCACCATTTGCATGCCCCCTGCAAGTGCTGGAAGGAGCACCCGCAGTCCAGTTCCTGATAGTCAGATTGAAAATGTCAGTGTTGAAGTACACCAGGATGAGGAGGATATGGGTGTTGCTGGCGCTGGGGAGGAAATTGACAAGGAGGATTCTGATGGTGAGGTGGTTTGTTTAAGTCAGGCACCCGGGGAGACACCTGTTGTCCGTGGGAGGAATAGGGCCGTTGACATGCCTGGTGAAAATACCAAAAAAATCAGCTCTTCGGTGTGGAAGTATTTCACCAGAAATGCGGACAACATTTGTCAAGCCGTGTGTTCCCTTTGTCAAGCTGTAATAAGTAGGGTAAGGACGTTAACCACCTCGGAACATCCTCCCGTATACGTCACCTGCAGCGCATTCATAATAAGTCAGTGACAAGTTCAAAAACTTTGGGTGACAGCGGAAGCAGTCCACTGACCAGTAAATCCCTTCCTCTTGTAACCAAGCTCACGCAAACCACCCCACCACCAACTACCTCAGTGTCAATTTCCTCCTTCCCCAGGAATGCCAATAGTCCTGCAGGCCATGTCACTGGCAATTCTGACGAGTCCTCTCCTGCCTGGGATTCCTCCGATGCATCCTTGCGTGTAACGCCTACTGCTGCTGGCGCTGCTGTTGTTGCTGCTGGGAGTCGATCGTCATCCCAGAGGGGAAGTCGTAAGCCCACTTGTACTACTTCCAGTAAGCAATTGACTGTCCAACAGTCCTTTGCGAGGAAGATTAAATATCACAGCAGTCATCCTGCTGCAAAGCGGATAACTGAGGCCTTGACAACTATGTTGGTGTTAGACGTGCGTCCGGTATCCGCCGTTAGTTCACAGGGAACTAGACAATTTATTGAGGCAGTGTGCCCCCGTTACCAAATACCATCTAGGTTCCACTTCTCTAGGCAGGCGATACCGAGAATGTACACGGACGTCAGAAAAAGACTCACCAGTGTCCTAAAAAATGCAGTTGTACCCAATGTCCACTTAACCACGGACATGTGGACAAGTGGAGCAGGGCAGGGTCAGGACTATATGACTGTGACAGCCCACTGGGTAGATGTATGGACTCCCGCCGCAAGAACAGCAGCAGCGGCACCAGTAGCAGCATCTCGCAAACGCCAACTCTTTCCTAGGCAGGCTACGCTTTGTATCACCGCTTTCCAGAATACGCACACAGCTGAAAACCTCTTACGGCAACTGAGGAAGATCATCGCGGAATGGCTTACCCCAATTGGACTCTCCTGTGGATTTGTGGCATCGGACAACGCCAGCAATATTGTGTGTGCATTAAATATGGGCAAATTCCAGCACGTCCCATGTTTTGCACATACCTTGAATTTGGTGGTGCAGAATTTTTTAAAAAACGACAGGGGCGTGCAAGAGATGCTGTCGGTGGCCAGAAGAATTGCGGGACACTTTCGGCGTACAGGCACCACGTACAGAAGACTGGAGCACCACCAAAAACTACTGAACCTGCCCTGCCATCATCTGAAGCAAGAAGTGGTAACGAGGTGGAATTCAACCCTCTATATGCTTCAGAGGTTGGAGGAGCAGCAAAAGGCCATTCAAGCCTATACAATTGAGCACGATATAGGAGGTGGAATGCACCTGTCTCAAGTGCAGTGGAGAATGATTTCAACGTTGTGCAAGGTTCTGATGCCCTTTGAACTTGCCACACGTGAAGTCAGTTCAGACACTGCCAGCCTGAGTCAGGTCATTCCCCTCATCAGGCTTTTGCAGAAGAAGCTGGAGACATTGAAGGAGGAGCTAACACGGAGCGATTCCGCTAGGCATGTGGGACTTGTGGATGGAGCCCTTAATTCGCTTAACAAGGATTCACGGGTGGTCAATCTGTTGAAATCAGAGCACTACATTTTGGCCACCGTGCTCGATCCTAGATTTAAAGCCTACCTTGGATCTCTCTTTCCGGCAGACACAAGTCTGCTGGGGTTGAAAGACCTGCTGGTGAGAAAATTGTCAAGTCAAGCGGAACGCGACCTGTCAACATTTCCTCCTTCACATTCTCCCGCAACTGGGGGTGCGAGGAAAAGGCTCAGAATTCCGAGCCCACCCGCTGGCGGTGATGCAGGGCAGTCTGGAGCGACTGCTGATGCTGACATCTGGTCCGGACTGAAGGACCTGACAACGATTACGGACATGTCGTCTACTGTCACTGCATATGATTCTCTCAACATTGAAAGAATGGTGGAGGATTATATGGGTGACCGCATCCAAGTAGGCACGTCACACAGTCCGTACTTATACTGGCAGGAAAAAATAAGAATTTACTTACCGATAATTCTATTTCTCGTAGTCCGTAGTGGATGCTGGGGACTCCGTCAGGACCATGGGGAATAGCGGGCTCCGCAGGAGACAGGGCACATCTAAAAAGCTTTTTAGGTCACATGGTGTGTACTGGCTCCTCCCCCTATGACCCTCCTCCAAGCCTCAGTTAGGTACTGTGCCCGGACGAGCGTACACAATAATAGAAGGATCTTGAATCCCGGGTAAGACTCATACCAGCCACACCAATCACACCGTACAACTTGTGATCTGAACCCAGTTAACAGTATGATAACAAAACGAAGTAGCCTCTGAAAGATGGCTCACAACAATAGTAATAACCCGATTTTTGTAACAATAACTATGTACAAGCATTGCAGACAATCCGCACTTGGGATGGGCGCCCAGCATCCACTACGGACTACGAGAAATAGAATTATCGGTAAGTAAATTCTTATTTTCTCTAACGTCCTAGTGGATGCTGGGGACTCCGTCAGGACCATGGGGATTATACCAAAGCTCCCAAACGGGCGGGAGAGTGCGGATGACTCTGCAGCACCGAATGAGAGAACTCCAGGTCCTCCTTAGCCAGAGTATCAAATTTGTAAACTTTTACAAACGTGTTCTCCCCTGACCACGTAGTTGCTCGGCAAAGTTGTAATGCCGAGACCCCTCGGGCAGCCGCCCAAGATGCGCCCACTTTCCTAGTGGAGTGGGCCTTTACAGATTTAGGCTGTGGCAGGCCTGCCACAGAATGTGCAAGTTGGATTGTGCTACAGATCCAACGTGCAATCGTCTGTTTAGACGCAGGAGCACCCATCTTGTTGGATGCATACAATATAAACAGCAAGTCAGACTTTCTGACTCCAGCCGTCCTAAACTATATATATATAAATATATTTTTAGGGTCCTGACAACGTCTAGTAACTTGGAGTCCTCCAAGTCCCTAGTAGCCGCAGGCACCATAATAGGTTGTTTCAGGTGAAAACCTGACACCCCCTTAGGAAGAAAACTGGAGACGAGTCCCAGTTCTGCCCTGTCCGAATGGAAAATTAAATATGGCTTTTATAAGACAAAGCCGCCCATTCTGACAATCGCCTGGCCGAGGCCAGGACCAACAGCATGGTCACTGTCCATGTGAGATATTGGTCAACAGCATGTTCACTTTCCATGTGAGATATTTCAAATCCACAGATTTGAGCGGTTCAAACCAATATGATTTTAAGGAATCCCAACACTATGTTGAGATCACACGGTGCCACTAAAGGCACAAAAAAGGGGTGTATATGCAATACTCCCTTGACAATCTGGACTTCAGGAACTGAAGTCAATTCTTTCCGGAAGAAATTCTACAGGGCCGAAACTTAAAACCTTAAAGAACCCCAATTTTAGGCTCAAAACACTCCTGTTTTCAGGAAGTGTAGAAATCGACCTAGTTGAATTTTCTTCGTGGGGCCTTCCTGGCCTCACCCACGCAACATATTTTCACCACATGTGGTGATGACGTTGTGCGGTCACCTCCTTCCTGGCTTTGACCAGGGTAGGTATGACCTCTTATGGAATGCCTTTTTCCTTCAGGATCCGGCATTCAACCGCCATGCCGTCAAACGCAGCCGCGGTAAGTCTTGGAATAGACATGGTACCTGCTGAAGCAAGTCCCTTCTTAGCTCCCCAGGCCCTTAGTCCTCTGTGAGCATCTCTTGAAGTTCCGGGTACCAAGTCCCTCTTGGCCAATCCGGAGTCACGAGTATAGTTCATACTCCTCTATGTCTTATAATTCTCAATACCTTGGTTATGAGAAGCAGAGGAGGGAACACATACACCGACTGTTACACCCACGGTGTTACCAGGACATCCACAGCTATCGCCTGAAGGTCTCATGACCTGGCGCAATACCTGTCCCGTTTTTTGTTCGGGCGGGACGCCATCATTTCCACCTTTGGTCTTTGCCAATGGTTCACAATCATGCGGAAAAACTTCCCTATGAAGTTCCCACTCTCCCGGGTGGAGGTCATGCCTGCTGAGGAAGTCTGCTTCCCAGTCGTCCACTCCCGGAGAGAACACTGCTGACAGTGCTATCACATGATTTTCCGCCTAGCGAAAAATCCTTGCAGTTTTTTCACTGCCCTCCAGCTTCTTGTGCCGCCCTTTCTGTTTACGTGGGCGACTGCCGTGATGTTATCCCACTGGATCAATACCGGCTGACCTTGAAGCAGAGGTCTTGCTAAGTTTAGAGCATTATAATTTTGCTCTTAACTCCATCTATGTGGAGAGAATTCTCCAGACTTGATCACACTTTCCTGGAAATTTTTTCCCTGTGTGACTGCTCCCCAGCCTCTCAGGCTGGCCTCCGTGGTCACCAGCATCCAATCCTGAATGCTGAATCTGTGGCCCTCTAGAAGATGAGCACTCTGTAATCACCACAGGAGAGACACCCTTGTCCTTAGATATAGGGTTATCCGCTGATGCATCTGAAGATGCGATCCGGACCATTTGTCCAGCAGATCCCACTGAAGAGTTCTTGCGTGAAATCTGCCGAATGGAATTGCTTCGTAATAAGCCACCATTTTTACCAGGACTCTTGTGCACTGATGCACTGACACTTTTCCTGGTTTTAGGAGGATCCCGATTAGCTCGGATAACTCCCTGGCTTTCTCCTCTGGGAGAAACACCTTTTTCTGGACTGTGTCCAGAATCATCCCTAGGAACAGTAGACGTGTCCTCGGAAAAGCTGCGATATTGGAATATTTAGAATCCACTCGTGCTGTCGTAGAACTATTAAAGATAGTGCTACTCCGACCTCCAACTGTTCTCTGGACCTTGCCCTTATCAGGGAAGCGTACCAGTTTCTTTTAAGAAGAATCATCATTTCGGCCAATACCTTGGTAAAGACCCGTGGCGCCGTGGACAATCCAAACGGCAGCGTCTGACCTGATAGTGACAGTTCTGTACCACGAACCTGAGGTACCCTTGGTGAGAAGGGCAATTTTGGACATGTAGGTAAGTGTCCCTGATATCCAGTGACACCATATCGTCCCCTTCCTGGTTCGCTATCACTGCTCTGAGTGACTCCATCTTGATTTGAACGCTTGTATGTAAGTGTTCAAATATTTCAGATCTCACCGAGCCGTTTGGCTTCAGTACCACAATATAGTGTGGAATAATACCCCCTCCCTTGTTGTAGGAGGGGTACTTTGATTATCCCCTGCTGGGAATACAGCCTGTGAATTGTTTCCAATACTACCTCCCTGTCGGAGGTAGACGTTGGTAAAACAGACTTCCGGAACTTGTGAGGAGGAGACATCTCGAATTTCCAATGTACACCTGGGATACTACATGTAGGATCCAGGAGTCCCCTTGCAAGTGAGCCCACTGCGTGCTGAAACTCTTGAGATGACCCCCTACCGCACCTGAGTCCGCTTGTACTGCCCCAGCGTCATGCTGCGGACTTGGCAGAAGCTGTGAAGGGCTTCTGTTCCTGGGAATGGGCTGCTTGCTGCAGTCTTCTTCCCTTTCCTCTACCCCTGAGCAGATATGACTGGCCTTTGCCCGCCTGCCCGTATGGAGACGAAAGGACTGAGACTGAAAAGACTGTGTCCTTTTCTGTTGAGATGTGACTCGGGGTAACAAAAGGTGGATTTTTCAGCTGTTGCCATGGCCACCAGGTCCGATGGACCGCCCCTTTATACGGCAATACTTCCATGTGCCGTCTGGAATCTGCCTCACCTGACCACTGTCGTGTCTTCGTCTGGCAGATATGGACATCACATTTACTCTTGATGCCAGAATGCAAATATCCCTCTGCGCATCACGCATATATAGAAATGCATCCTTAAAATGCTCTATAGACAATAAAATCTTGTCCCTGTCAAGGGTATCAAAATTTTCAGTCAGGAAATCCGACCAAGCCCCCTCAGCGCTGCACATCCAGTCTGAGGCGATTGCTGGTCGTAGTATAACACCAGTATGTGTGTATATACTTCTTAGGCTATTTTTCAGCTTCTTATCAGCTGGCTCCTTGAGGGCGGCCGTATCTGGAGACGGTAACGCCACTTGTTTTTATAAGCGTGTGAGCGCCTTATCCACCCTAAGGTGTGTTTCCCAACTCGCCCTTACTTCTGGCGGGAAAGGGTATACCGCCCATAACTTTTCTATCGGAGGAACCCCACGTATCACCACACACTTCATTTAATTTATCTGATTCAGGCAAAACTACAAGTAGTTTATTCACACCCTACAAAATACCCTTATTTGTGGTACTTGTAGTATCAGAAATATGTAACACCTCCTTCATGCCCTTAACATGTAACGTGTGGCCCTAAAGGAAAATACGTTTGTTTCTTCACCGTCGACACTGGAGTCAGTGTCCGTGAGGTAAATGGGCGTTTTTACAAGCCCCTGACGGTGTCTGAGACGCCTGGACAGGTACTAATTTGTTTGCCGGTCGTCTCATGTCGTCAACCGGCTTGCAGCGTGTTGACATGATCACGTACTTCCACAAGTAAGCCATCCATTCTGGTGTCGACTCCCTAGAGAGTGACATCACCATTACAGGCAATTTGCTCCGCCTCCTCACCAACATTTTCCTCATACATGTCGACACACACGTACCGACTTACAGCACACACACAGGGAATGCTCTGATAGAGGACAGGACCCACTAGCCCTTTGGGGAGACAGAGGGAGAGTTTGCCAGCACACACCAAAATGCTATAATTATACAGGGACAACCTTTATATAAGTGTTCCTCCCTTATAGCATTTAATATATATTTATATCGCCAAATCAGTGCCCCCCCTCTCTGTTTTAACCCTGTTTCTGCAGTGCAGTGCAGGGGAGAGCATGGGAGCCTTCCCCTCAGCCTTTCTGTGAGGGAAAATGGCGCTGTGTGCTGAGGAGAATAAGCTCCGCCCCTTTATCGGCGGGCTTTTCCTCCCGGTTTTTTAAGAACTGGCCTGGGTTAAAATACATACATATAGCCTTAATGGCTATATGTGATGTATTTATTTTGCCAAATAGGTATTTATATTGCTGCCCAGGGCGCCCCCAGCAGCGCCCTGCACCCTCCGTGACCATGTCAGTGAGCCGTGTGACAACAATGGCGCACAGCTGCAGTGCTGTGCGCTACCTCTCTGAAGACTGTGAAGTCTTCTGCCGCCTGTTTCCGGACCTCCGTCTCTGCCGTCTTCAGCGTCTGTAAGGGGGATCGGCGGCGCGGCTCCGGGACGAACCCCAGGCTGACCTGTGTTCCGACTCCCTCTGGAGCTCAGTGTCCAGTAGCCTAAGATGATGATCCCAATCCATCCTGCACGCAGGTGAGTTGGAGATCTCTCCCCTAAGTCCCTCGTTGCAGTGATCCTGTTGCCAGCAGGAATCACTGAGTGAAAACCTAAAAAAAACTTTTCCAAACAGCTCTTTAAGAGAGCCATCCAGATTGCACCCTTCTCGGACGGGCACAAAAACCTAACCGAGGCTTGGAGGAGGGTCATAGGGGGAGGAGCCAGTACACACCATGTGACCTAAAAAGCTTTTTAGATGTGCCCTGTCTCCTGCGGAGCCCGCTATTCCCCATGGTCCTGACGGAGTCCCCAGCATCCACTAGGACGTTAGAGAAAGAGGCAATTTGGAGGCCCTTGCACAAACTGGCTTTATTCTACCTAAGTTGCCCTCCCACAAGTGTGTACTCCGAAAGAGTGTTTAGTGCCGCCGCTCACCTTGTCAGCAATCGGCGTACGAGGTTACATCCAGAAAATGTGGAGAAGATGATGTTCATTAAAATGAATTATAATCAATTCCTCCGTGGAGACATTGACCAGCAGCAATTGCCTCCACAAAGTACACAGGGAGCTGAGATGGTGGATTCCAGTGGGGACGAATTGATAATCTGTGAGGAGGGGGATGTACACGGTGATATATCGGAGGATGATGATGAGGTGGACATCTTGCCTCTGTAGAGCCAGTTTGTGCAAGGAGAGATTAATTGCTTCTTTTTTGGTGGGGGTCCAAACCAACCCGTCATTTCAGTCACAGTCGTGTGGCAGACCCTGTCACTGAAATGATGGGTTGGTTAAAGTGTGCATGTCCTGTTTATACAACATAAGGGTGGGTGGGAGGGCCCAAGGACAATTCCATCTTGCACCTCTTTTTTCTTTAATTTTTCTTTGCGTCATGTGCTGTTTGGGGAGGGTTTTTTGGAAGGGACATCCTGCGTGACACTGCAGTGCCACTCCTAGATGGGCCAGGTGTTTGTGTCGGCCACTAGGGTCGCTAATCTTACTCACACAGTCAGCTACCTCATTGCGCCTCTTTTTTTCTTTGCGTCATGTGCTGTTTGGGGAGGGTTTTTTGGAAGGGACATCCTGCGTGACACTGCAGTGCCACTCCTAGATGGGCCCGGTGTTTGTGTCGGCCACTAGGGTCGCTAATCTTACTCACACAGCTACCTCATTGCGCCTCTTTTTTTCTTTGCGTCATGTGCTGTTTGGGGAGGGTTTTTTGGAAGGGACATCCTGCGTGACACTGCAGTGCCACTCCTAGATGGGCCCGGTGTTTGTGTCGGCCACTAGGGTCGCTAATCTTACTCACACAGCTACCTCATTGCGCCTCTTTTTTTCTTTGCGTCATGTGCTGTTTGGGGAGGGTTTTTTGGAAGGGACATCCTGCGTGACACTGCAGTGCCACTCCTAGATGGGCCCGGTGTTTGTGTCGGCCACTAGGGTCGCTAATCTTACTCACACAGCTACCTCATTGCGCCTCTTTTTTTCTTTGCGTCATGTGCTGTTTGGGGAGGGTTTTTTGGAAGGGCCATCCTGCGTGACACTGCAGTGACACTCCTAGATGGGCCCGGTGTTTGTGTCGGCCACTAGGGTCGCTAATCTTACTCACACAGCTACCTCATTGCGCCTCTTTTTTTCTTTGCGTCATGTGCTGTTTGGGGAGGGTTTTTTGGAAGGGACATCCTGCGTGACACTGCAGTGCCACTCCTAGATGGGCCCGGTGTTTGTGTCGGCCACTAGGGTCGCTTATCTTACTCACACAGCTACCTCATTGCGCCTCTTTTTTTCTTTGCGTCATGTGCTGTTTGGGGAGGGTTTTTTGGAAGGGACATCCTGCGTGACACTGCAGTGCCACTCCTAGATGGGCCCGGTGTTTGTGTCGGCCACTAGGGTCGCTTATCTTACTCACACAGCTACCTCATTGCGCCTCTTTTTTTCTTTGCTTCATGTGCTGTTTGGGGAGGGTTTTTTGGAAGGGACATCCTGCGTGACACTGCAGTGACACTCCTAGATGGGCCCGGTGTTTGTGTCGGCCACTAGGGTCGCTTATCTTACTCACACAGCTACCTCATTGCGCATCTTTTTTTCTTTGCGTCATGTGCTGTTTGGGGAGGGTTTTTTGGAAGGGCCATCCTGCGTGACACTGCAGTGCCACTCCTAGATGGGCCCGGTGTTTGTGTCGGCCACTAGGGTCGCTTATCTTACTCACACAGCTACCTCATTGCGCCTCTTTTTTTCTTTGCGTCATGTGCTGTTTGGGGAGGGTTTTTTGGAAGGGACATCCTGCGTGACACTGCAGTGCCACTCCTAGATGGGCCCGGTGTTTGTGTCGGCCACTAGGGTCGCTTATCTTACTCACACAGCTACCTCATTGCGCCTCTTTTTTTCTTTGCGTCATGTGCTGTTTGGGGAGGGTTTTTTGGAAGGGACATCCTGCGTGACACTGCAGTGCCACTCCTAGATGGGCCCGGTGTTTGTGTCGGCCACTAGGGTCGCTTATCTTACTCACACAGCTACCTCATTGCACCTCTTTTTTTCTTTGCGTCATGTGCTGTTTGGGGAGGGTTTTTTGGAAGGGACATCCTGCGTGACACTGCAGTGACACTCCTAGATGGGCCCGGTGTTTGTGTCGGCCACTAGGGTCGCTTATCTTACTCACACAGCTACCTCATTGCGCCTCTTTTTTTCTTTGCGTCATGTGCTGTTTTGGGAGTGTTTTTTGGAAGGGCCATCCTGCGTGACACTGCAGTGACACTCCTAGATGGGCCCGGTGTTTGTGTCGGCCACTAGGGTCGCTTAGCTTAGTCATCCAGCGACCTAGGTGCAAATTTTAGGTCTAAAAATAATATTGTGAGGTGTGAGGTATTCAGAATAGACTGAAAATGAGTGTAAATTATGGTTTTTGAGGTTAATAATACTTTGGGATCAAAATGACCCCCAAATTCTATGATTTAAGCTGTTTTTTAGTGTTTTTTGAAAAAAACACCCGAATCCAAAACACACCCGAATCCGACAAAAAAAATTCGGTGAGGTTTTGCCAAAACGCGGTCGAACCCAAAACACGGCCGCGGAACCGAACCCAAAACCAAAACACAAAACCCGAAAAATTTCCGGCGCTCATCTCTAATTTTGATCCCATAGTATTATTAACCTCAATAACCATAATTTCCACTAATTTCCAGTCTATTCTGAACACCTCACACCTCACAATATTATTTTTAGTCCTAAAATTTGCACCGAGGTCACTGGATGACTAAGCTAAGCGACCCAAGTGGCCGACACAAACACCTGGCCCATCTAGGAGTGGCACTGCAGTGTCAGACAGGATGGCAGATTTAAAAAATAGTCCCCAAACAGCACATGATGCAAAGAAAAAAAGAGGCGCAATGCGGTAGCTGTGTGACTAAGCTAAGCGACCCAAGTGGCCGACACAAACACCTGGCCCATCTAGGAGTGGCACTGCAGTGTCAGACAGGATGGCAGATTTAAAAAATAGTCCCCAAACAGCACATGATGCAAAGAAAAAAAGAGGCGCAATGAAGTAGCTGTGTGACTAAGCTAAGTGACCCAAGTGGCCGACACAAACACCTGGCCCATCTAGGAGTGGCACTGCAGTGTCAGACAGGATGGCAGATTTAAAAAATAGTCCCCAAACAGCACATGATGCAAAGAAAAAAAGAGGCGCAATGAGGTAGCTGTGTGACTAATCTAAGCGACCCAAGTGGCCGACACAAACACCTGGCCCATCTAGGAGTGGCACTGCAGTGTCAGACAGGATGGCAGATTTAAAAAATAGTCCCCAAACAGCACATGATGCAAAGAAAAAAGAGGCGCAATGAGGTAGCTGTGTGACTAAGCTAAGCGACCCAAGTGGTCGACACAAACACCTGGCCCATCTAGGAGTGGCACTGCAGTGTCAGACAGGATGGCAGATTTAAAAAATAGTCCTCAAACAGCACATGACGCAAAGAAAAAAAGAGGCGCAATGAGGTAGCTGTGTGACTAAGCTAAGCGACCCAAGTGGTCGACACAAACACCTGGCCCATCTAGGAGTGGCACTGCAGTGTCAGACAGGATGGCAGATTTAAAAAATAGTCCCCAAACAGCACATGATGCAAAGAAAAACAGAGGCGCAATGAGGTAGCTGTGTGACTAAGCTAAGCGACCCAAGTGGCCGACACAAACACCTGGCCCATCTAGGAGTGGCACTACAGTGTCAGACAGGATGGCAGATTTAAAAAATAGTCCCCAATCAGCACATGATGCAAAGAAAAAAAGAGGTGCAATGAGGTAGCTGTGTGACTAAGCTAAGCGACCCAAGTAGCCGACACAAACACCTGGCCCATCTAGGAGTGGCACTGCAGTGTCAGACAGGATGGCAGATTTAAAAAATAGTCCTCAAACAGCACATGATGCAAAGAAAAAAAGAGGCGCAATGAGGTAGCTGTGTGACTAAGCTAAGCGACCCAAGTGGCCGACACAAACACCTGGCCCATCTAGGAGTGGCACTGCAGTGTCAGACAGGATGGCAGATTTAAAAAATAGTCCTCAAACAGCACATGATGCAAAGAAAAAAAGAGGTGTAATGCGGTAGCTGTGTGACTAAGCTAAGTGACCCAAGTGGCCAACACAAACACCTGGCCCATCTAGGAGTGGCACTGCAGTGTCAGACAGGATGGCAGATTATAAAAATTGTCCCCAAACAGCACTTGATGCAAAGAAAAAAAGAGGCGCAATGAGGAAGCTGTGTGACTAAGCTAAGCGACCCAAGTGGCCGACACAAACACCTGGCCCATCTAGGAGTGGCACTGCAGTTTTCTAGCGAGAGGATGAGTGCTTCCATCCTCATGTGAATCTGAACCACTAGCCATGAACATAGGCCAGGGCCTCAGCCGTTCCTTGCCACTCCGTGTCGTAAATGGCATATTGGCAATTTTACGCTTCTCATCAGACGCTTTTAATTTTGATTTTTGGGTCATTTTACTGAACTTTTGTAGTATACTTGACGACACAGAGGTAGAG
This sequence comes from Pseudophryne corroboree, assembly GCF_028390025.1. NCBI lineage: Eukaryota > Metazoa > Chordata > Amphibia > Anura > Myobatrachidae > Pseudophryne > Pseudophryne corroboree. Next base: position 346,922,034 of record NC_086454.1, on the reverse strand, counting down.
CAGTGGACTACTGTACCGCACTGCTATATATATACTGGTGGTCACAGCAACATTCTGCACTGTCCCCTCCTACTATATAGTACTGCGCACAACTAAAATGCAGCACAGGTATGGATGCATAGTATACTTGACGACACAGAGGTAGAGCAGTGGACTACTGTACCGTACTGCTACATATATACTGGTGGTCACAGCAACATTCTGCACTGTCCTCCTACTATATATTGCGCACAACTAAAATGCAGCACAGGTATGGATGCATAGTATACTTGACGACACAGAGGTAGAGCAGTGGACTACTGTACCGTACTGCTATATATTATATACTGGTGGTCAGCAAAATTCTGCACTGTCCTCCTACTATATATACTACGCACAACTAAAATGCACCACAGGTATGGATGGATAGTATACTTGACGACACCGAGGTAGGTAGAGCAGTGGACTACTGTACCTTACTGCTATATATTATATACTGGTGGTCAGCAAAATTCTGCACTGTCCTCCTACTATATATACTGCGCACAACTAAAATGCACCACAGGTATGGATGGATAGTATACTTGACGACACAGAGGTCGGTAGAGCAGTGGACTACTGTACCATACTGCTATATATTATATACTGGTGGTCAGCAAAATTCTGCACTGTCTTCCTACTACATATACTGCGCATAACTAAAATGCACCACAGGTATGGATGGATAGTATACTTGACGACACAGAGGTAGGTAGAGCAGTGGACTACTGTACCGTACTGCTATATATTATATACTGGTGGTCAGCAAAATTCTGCACTGTCCTCCTACTATATATACTGCACACAACTAAAATGCACCACAGATATGGATGGATAGTATACTTGATGACACAAAGGTAGGTAGAGCAGTGGACTACTGTACCGCACTGCTATATAAACTGGTGGTCAGCAAAATTCTGCACTGTCCTCCTACAATGCAGCACAGATATGGAGCGTTTTCCAGGCAGAGAACGTAGATATTTGCAGCACACTGAGCACAGATATTTGCAGCACACTGAGCACAGATATTTGCAGAACACAGAGCATCGATATTTGCAGCACACTGTACAAAGAAAGAACTGAGAGGACGCAGACAAGTCCTCTCGTTACCATCTCCAAAGCACGAGTGAAAATGACGGCGACGAGCGGCTCCTTATATAGAATACGAATCTCGCGAGAATACGACAGCGGGGTGATGACGTTCGGGGCGCGCTCGGGTTAACCGAGCAAGGCGGGAGGATCCGAGTCTGCCTCGGACCCGTGTAAAATGGGTGAAGTTCGGGGGGGGGGGTTCGGATCCCGAGGAACCGAACCCGCTCATCTCTAGTTAGCATACCAGTGTAAATTCAGCACTCAGTATATACCTTGTGTCAGCATACCAGTGTATATTTAGTACTCAGTACACACATTGGGGTATATTTACTAACATTCGTAATTTTCGGAAAAAGGTCAAAGTTCAATCACGAATGACATCGACAGTGTAAAACTGCAACTTTTTGAATTTATTACGCCTAATTTACTAAGCTGTCGTATTCGGATTTTTCATTTGTTCCGATGTCGATGTCATTCGTGTTTTTTTCCCGTTTTTTACGGCAGTGATTAGCAAAACACTGCCGACTTTATCACAATGAATCTCGACCGGATCTGTGTGATCCGTGCTGGGGTTCATTTTTTTTTTTTAAATAAACACTGTAAAACTTAAAAAAAAATTGCGTGGGGTCCCCCCTCCTAAGCATAACCAGCCTCGGGCTCTTTGAGCCGATCCTGGTTGCAGAAATATGGGGGAAAAAATGACATGGGTTCCCCCATATTTAAGCAACCAGCATCGGGGTCTGCGCCTGGTCCTGGTTCCAAAAATACTGGGGACAAAAAGAGTAGGGGTCCCCCGTATTTTTAAAACCAGCACCGGGCTCCACTAGCTGGACAGATAATGCCACAGCCGGGGGTCACTTTTATATAGTGCCCTGCGGCCGTGGCATCAAAAATCCAACTAGTCACCCCTGGCCGGGGTACCCTGGGGGAGTGGGGACCCCTTCAATCAAGGGGTCCCCCCCCCAGCCACCCAAGGGCCAGGGGTGAAGCCCGAGGCTGTCCCCCCCCCATCCAATTGGCTGCGGATGGGGGGCTGATAGCCTTTTGTGAAAATGAAAAGATATTGTTTTTAGTAGCAGTACTACAAGGCCCAGCAAGCCTCCCCCGCATGCTGGTACTTGGAGAACCACAAGTACCAGCATGCGGCAGAAAAACGGGCCCGCTGGTACCTGTAGTACTATTACTAAAAAAATACCCAAAAAAAGACAAGACACACACACCGTGAAAGTAAAGATTTATTACATACATGCACACAAACATACATACATACTTACCTTATGTTCACACGCAGGTCGGTCCTCTTCTCCAGTAGAATCCAAGGGGTACCTGTTGAATAAATTCTACTCACCAGATCCAGGGTCCCAGGGTCCTCGTAGCATCCATTTGTAATCCAGGTACTTGAATAAAATAACAAAACGGATACCCGAGCCACGAACTGAAAGGGGCCCCATGTTTTCACATGGGACTCCTTTCCCCGAATGCCAGAAACCCACTCTGACTGATGTCTAAGTGGGTTTCTTCAGCCAATCAGGGAGCGCCACGTTGTAGCACCCTCCTGATCGGCTGTGTGCTCCTGTACTGTATGACAGGCGGCACACGGCAGTGTTACAATGTAGCGCCTATGCGCTCCATTGTAACCAATGGTGGGAACTTTCTGCTCAGCGGTGACGTCACTTTAGGTCAACCGCAGGGCAGAAAGTTCCCACCATTGGTTACAATGGAGCGCATAGGCGCTACATTGTAACACTGCCGTGTGCCGCCTGTCAGACAGTACAGGAGCACACAGCCGATCAGGAGAGTGCTACAACGTGGCGCTCCCTGATTGGCTGAAGAAACCCACTTAGACAGAAGTCAGAGTGGGTTTCTGGCATTCGGGGAAAGGAGTCCCATGTGAAAACATGGGGCCCCTTTCAGTTCGTGGCTCGGGTATCCGTTTTGTTATTTTATTCAAGTACCTGGATTACAAATGGTTGCCCCGAGGACCCTGGGACCCTGGATCTGGTGAGTAGAATTTATTCAACAGGTACCCCTTGGATTCTACTGGAGAAGAGGACCGACCTGCGTGTGAACATAAGGTAAGTATGTATTTATGTTTGTGTGCATGTATGTAATAAATCTTTACTTTCACGGTGTGTGTGTCTTGTCTTTTTTTGGGTATTTTTTTAGTAGTAGTACTACAGGTACCAGCGGGCCCGTTTTTCCGTCGCATGCTGGTACTTGTGGTTCTCCAAGTACCAGCATGCGGGGGAGGCTTGCTGGGCCTTGTAGTACTGCTACTAAAAACAATATCTTTTCATTTTCACAAAAGGCTATCAGCCCCCCATCCGCAGCCAATTGGATGGGGGGACAGCCTCGGGCTTCACGCCTGGCCCTTGGGTGGCTGGGGGGGGGGACCCCTTGATTGAAGGGGTCCCCACTCCCCCAGGGTACCCCGGCCAGGGGTGACTAGTTGGATTTTTGATGCCACGGCCGCAGGGCACTATATAAAAGTGACCCCCGGCTGTGGCATTATCTGTCCAGCTAGTGGAGCCCGGTGCTGGTTTTAAAAATACGGGGGACCCCTACTCTTTTTGTCCCCCGTATTTTTGGAACCAGGACCAGGCGCAGAGCCCGATGCTGGTTGCTTAAATATGGGGGAACCCCTGTCAATTTTTTCCCCATATTTCTGCAACCAGGATCGGCTCAAAGAGCCCGAGGCTGGTTATGCTTAGGAGGGGGGACCCCACGCAATTTTTTTAAAGAAAATAACCACTTTCCCACCCCTTCCCACTGATATACATGCACGGATCTCATGGATCCCTGCATGCCTATACAATCACGGATTAAAAAAGCAGGTCTGTTTTTTTTTAGCACTTTTTTACGAGTTGTAATTTTTCACGGCAGTGTTTGTTTTTTTTTTGCTTTGCACTTCTTAGTAAATTACCGAGATTCATACTTAAACAGCCGCGTTTTGACCGATGGTGTATTCATTTGTATTTTTTTTGTTGGACTTCCAAAAAATTACGAATGCCCTCATCTCTGCCGTGATTATTGCTTAGTAAATTACCGAGATGACACTTTGATGAAAAAACGGCATCTCGGTCAAAATCGGGACCTTAGTAAATATACCCTATTGTGTCAGCATACCAGTGTATATTCAGTTACAGTACTCAGTATATACCTTGTGTTGGCATACCAGTGTATACTCAGTACTTTCCTTGTGTCACATACGAGTGTAAATTCAGTACTCAGTATATACATTGTGTTGGCATACCAGTGTAAATTTAGTACTCAGTTTATACATTGTGTTGGCATACCAGTGTATATTCAGTACTCAGTATATACATTATTTCAGCTTACCAGTGTATATTCAGTACTCAGTATATACATTGTGTCGGCATAACAGTGTATATTCAGTACTCAGTATATACCTTGTGTTGGCATACCAGTGTATATTTAGTACTCAGTATATACCTTGTGTCGGCAGACCAGTGTATATTCAGTACTCAGTATATACGTTGTGTCAGCATACCAGTGTATATTCAGTACTCAGTATATACCTTGTGTCGGCATACCAGTGTATACTCAGTAATTTCCTTGTGTCGGCATACCAGTGTAAATTCAGTTATCAGTATATACCTTGTGTCGGCATACCAGTGTATATTCAGTACTCAGTATATACCTTGTGTCGGCATACCAGTGTATACTCAGTAATTTCCTTGTGTCGGCATACCAGTGTAAATTCAGTTATCAGTATATACCTTGTGTCGGCATACCAGTGTATATTCAGTACTCAGTATATACCTTGTGTCGGCATACCAGTGTATATTCAGTATTCAGTATATACCTTGTGTTGGCATACCAGTGTATATTCAGTACTCAGTATATACCTTGTGTCGGCATACCAGTGTATATTCAGTATTCAGTATATACCTTGTGTTGGCATACCAGTGTATATTCAGTACTCAGTATATACCTTGTGTTTGCCTCTCCAAGAGTATCCTCATTGAGAAGTGTACCCTGCATACCTTCTCCTAGAATAAATACCATTGTATAAATATTACTACGTTGTGACACATTGTATACAGTTACAGGTAGAATGTAAGTAGTTTATATAGGTAACTTGTCCAGTTTACAACTGATTAGACTGTTTGATACATTCCCCTCAAACTTTTTTAATTTAGATTTTATTGAACCTCTTTGGATCCCTGGAAATGTGACACACGTAAAGTCTTCATTTCCCTAAATATTTAGTTTGATTTCTACTAAGTCGCCTGGAAAGCTTGCAATCTACATACGCCCGATCTGATAATGAAATGTATAGCTGGTCTCTCCTATCCTCAGCAATAACTACAGTAACACGGGTCGGCCCACCATAGCTGATCTATCAGTCAGGTACCTAAGTAGCCAGAACTCAGCAGATCTATGGCTCCGTCACTCTTTCATTCCACAAATGAGATTCACTGATTGAATTGAACGTTTCTCTGCTTCAGTCTTCGCTTCCCAGACCTGCAGGCTCCCCCAATTCCCGTCAGAGGCCGCTTGTCGCTCATCAGATAAATTAGGCAGAAAATAATAATTTTATCAGAAACTTTCTGGGCTGCTGCCGTTCTCAAAGTTTTGTCGCTCTTAGTCTGTAAAGCAATAAATCCTCGGATGTTATATACATAAACGTGCGCTGTTAGGACCATTTCATGCACTCTGGTGGCTGGGGAAGCACACACAGGCAGTAAGCATTCACATCCACTGGGCTCAGGATCCAAATGAACCCTTGTTTGTCCGGAATGGCCATTATATCTGGCCCGTCTCAGCGATGCAGCAGGTTATATTAACATAGAGAACCATCTATGACAGGTAAGCGCTGTTCTGCACAGAACTGGAATAGGGAATAGTGCATAATTGACTTCTCTGTCCGAGGGCCCTCTATGATCACTTCCCATAAGTAGCATTCCTTATCACAGCATATTGCGGCCATTTTGACTGTGTCTTTGGTGCAAGTTACTAAGGGGCTGTGGCCGGGAAATGGGTTAAAAGTTACTACCAGGCTGTGAGGGTTACAAGCCTCACAATCCCTTTGGGCAAGGAGAGGCTGCGGTTGCCACGGCAGCCAGGATGCTGTCATGAAGGCTGGCAGCGGTTGCCACGGCAGCCAGGATGCTGTCATGAAGGCTGGCAGCGGTTGCCACGGCAGCCAGGATGCTGCCATGAAGGCTGGCAGCGGTTGCTACGGCAGCCAGGATGCTGTCAAGAAGGCTGGCAGCGGTTGCCACGGCAGCCAGGATGCTGTCATGAAGGCTGGCAGCGGTTGCCACGGCAGCCAGGATGCTATCATGGAGGCTGGCAGCGGTTGCCACGGCAGCCAGGATGCCATCATGAAGGCTGGCAGTGGTTGCTACGGCAGCCAGGATGCTGTCAGGAAGGCTGGAACTAGCTCTACACCACACACACTGCACCCATTTCTTCTATACTCACCTTTCCGGCGTCCATCGGTGACTGTGTGTGGGCCCCCTCCTCTCCTGTAGCCGTCACCGTCGCTGCTTGTGCACTGAGCCAGAGTCTATAGCGCATGCGCAGGAATCCGAAAAAATGTCCCTTCTCTTAAAACCCCCTCTGAACACAGGGGTTCATTCCGAGTTGATCGCTCGCTAGCAGTTTTTAGCAGCCGTGCAAACGCATCGTCGCCGCCCACTGGGGAGTGTATTTTCGCTCTGCAGGGGTGCGAACGCCTGTGCAGCAGAGCGCCTGCAAAATCCTTTTGTGCAAAACAAGACCAGCCCTGTAGCTCGTGTGCGTTGATTCTAACGACACAGGGACGGCTTTTGACGTCACACACACCCAGCGAATGCCCAGCCACGCCTGCGTTTCCCCCCGAGACGCCTGCATTTTTCTAAGCACTCCCTGAAAACGGTCAGTTGACACCCAGAAACGCCCTCTTTCTGTCAATCACCTTGCGGCCGTCTGTGCGATTGGAATCATCGCTAGAACCAGTGCAAAACCACAATGGACTATGTGCCCGTACGACACGCGTGCGCATTGCGGAGCATACGCATGCGCAGATTAGCCGTTTTTTTCACTGATCGCTACGCAGCGAACAACGGCAGCTAGCGATCAACTCGGAATGACCCCCTCTGTGCAGTTTAATCACAGAATAAATTGGTGCACAGGTTATTCGTTTGAATACAACAGCAAACCACAGTCAAGACGAAATTACCAATAATGGGGAAAATAGGGTTTCAGTAGCCTCGACTGTGTCAAAATACAGTATGTGTGAGGGCCTGCGACGGCACCAACATAAAAACATGGCAGTTTATCCGTATGTTCTTGACCTATTTTTGATGACTTTTAAATGAAGAGCTTTTTTTCTCCGTAGCAAGCACGATTAAGCCGTCACTGCGTCTCACCGTTACTGATTGCAGTCATAATTACCCAAGGATACCGTCTTTTAACAATTTACCTATAGTTAACAATAATCATTATGAGGAGTCCCAGATAAGATAATAGAACACTCTAGTAGCTGTTGCCCTGGCGACAATTATATATTATACAGCCTTATTTAATATTACTGCACGGAATGATTAAGAAAACTCAATAACAAATGAAAAAAATCCTACTGTGCATAACTAATACTCAGCCATCTGGTAGGTGCACGGGAGTGGTTATGTATAGGTTGGGAATTAATTCCAATATTTGCGCAGCGGTTCGCATGACTTGGAATATTACAGTTCCATGCGGTTTACTTGAAAATGTAAGGCACTGGAGTCAGCAGGATGCTGTAAAATTATAGGAAATAATAAGAAAGAACTGCTCAATCCGAACTTGGAAATAGTCCTAAAACGATTCTGCAGAGTCGCACTGAACGGCGGATTTGCAAAGCTAAAGTGTCGCCTACAACCTAGTTAACGTTTTTGTTTTGTTTGAGGGATGCTGTATTTTTTTTTTTTTACAGGCAATTTTTATACTGTAGGAAGCAGATTAACTTCTTACAGCAAATTGTCTGGCAGAGAGACAGAGAAGAGGCACGCTCGGATAACTGCAACCACGGCAAAGCTCCATTCCTCCCCTGCCAGTCCCATGCCAGTGCCATCACATAATATAGCAGTCAGCACAGTGGCATGGGTCAGAGTCACCACCCGTTGGGTACAGAAGAGAGATTCAGTATGGGAACTGCTGATTTATATCTTGGTAGCAACAATTACACCTATCATCCGGCCTCATAATCTCCCGCTCACTTTCTGGAAGGATCAGAGAGTGTTTCACATCCAGCAAATTGATTTTTCATCCAGCTTGGATAGTGAGATACTAGACTGGTGGTCATGCAGGAGCTATCTTGGGGTAGGCAGTTCTTGGCACTCAGGGTTGTTTTGCGAGTTACTGAGGGTCAGTCCCTCTTCTACTAGGTGTGTTCTTCCTCTCCTATTCCACCTTCTTCCCTCTCCTTTTGGAGTAACATGCCTTCTCCAAACTGACACCAGACTTTCTCTACCATAGCCTAACACTAACCCTACCTCTAGTGCCTATCTCTAACCCTCCTCTCCCGTAGCCTGACCCTGACCCTCTCCCTAGTGCCTAACACTAACCCTAGTACCTAACACTAAACTTCCCCGTCCATAGCCTAATCCTAACCCTCTCCCTAGTCCCTAACCCTTTCCCTAGTGCCTAACCCTCTCTCTACTGTCTAACCTTAACCCTACCCCTACTGCCTAACCATAACCCTCCCCCTAGTACCTAACACTAAACTTCCCCTCCCATAGCCTAACCCTAACCTTCTCTCTAGTGCCTAATGCTAGCGCTCTCTCTAGTATTTAACCCTAACCCTCCTCCTAGTGCCTAACCCTCCGACTAGTGTCTATCTCTAAACCTCTCCCTAGTGTCTAACCCTCCCCCTCCCCCAAGTGTCTAACCTTAACCTCCTCCTACTGCCTAAACCTCTTCCTAGCGCTTAACCTTAACCTCCCCCTACTGCCTAAACCTCTTCCTAGCGCATAACCTTAACCTCCCCCTACTGCCTAAACCTCCCCCTAGTGTCTAACCCTCCTCCTAGTGTCTAACCCACCCCCTAGTGTCTAACCCTAACCTCCCCCTACTGTCTAAACCTAACCCTAGTGTCTAGCCCTAACCCTCCCCCTCCCCCAAGTGCCTAACCCTAACCTCCCCCTACTGCCTAAGCCTCCCCCTAGTGTATAACCATCCCCCTAGTGTCTAACCCTAACCTCCCTCTACTGCCTAAACCTCCCCCTAGTGTCTAAATCTCCCCCTAGTGTCTAACCACCCCCTTCTGCCTAAACCTCCCCCTAGTATCTAACCCTCCCCCTCCCCCTACTGCCTAAACCTCTCCTTAGTGCCTAACCCTAACCTCCCCCTACTGCCTAAACCTCCCCCTTGTGTCTAACCCTAACCCTCCCCCTACTGCCTAACCCTAACCCTCCCCCTACTGCCTAAACCTCTCCCTAGTGCCTAACCCTCCCTCTCCCTTTAGTGTCTAACCCTAACCTCTCCCTACTGCCTAAACCTCCCCCTAGTGTTTAGCCCTAACCCCCCCCCCCCCCGGTGCCTAACCCTAAGCCTCCCCCTGGTGCCTAACCCTAACTCTCCCCCTAGTGCCTAACCCTAACCCTCCCCCTGGTGCCTAACCCTAACTCTCCCTAGTGCCTAACCCTAAGCCTCCCCCTGGTGCCTAATTCTAACCCTCCCCCTGGTGCCTAACCCTAAGCCTCCCCCTGATGCCTAACCCTAACTCTCCCCTTAGTGCCTAACCCTCCCCCTGGTGACTAACCCTAACTCTCCCCCTAGTGCCTAACCCTAAGTATCCCCCTGGTGCCTAACGCTCCTCCTAGTGACTAACACTAAGCCTCTGCCTAGTGCCTAACCCTAAGCCTCCCCCTGGTGCCTAACCCTAACCCTCCCCCTGGTGCCTAACCCTAAGCCTCCCCCTGGTGCCTAACTCTAACTCTCCCCTTAGTGCCTAACCCTAACCCTCCCCCTGGTGCCTAACCTTAACTCTCCCCCTAGTGCCTAACCCTAAGTATCCCCCTGGTGCCTAACCCTCCTCCTAGTGACTCACCCTAACCCTCCACCTAGTGCCTAACCCTAAGCCTCCCCCTGGTGCCTAACCCTAACTCTCCCCCTAGTGCCTAACCCTAAGCCTCCCCCTGGTGCCTAACCCTAACTCTCCCCCTAGTGCCTAACCCTAACTCTCCCCCTAGTGCCTAACCCTAAGTATCCCCCTGGTGCCTAGCCCTCCTCCTAGTGACTAACCCTAACCCTCCCCCAGGTGCCTAACCCTCCTCCTAGTGCCTAACCCTAACCCTCCCCCTGGTGCCTATCCCTCCTCCTAGTGACTAACTCTAACCCTCCACCTGGTGCCTAACCCTCCTCCTAGTGACTAGCCCTAACCCTCCTCCAAGTGCCTAACCCTAAGCCTCCCCCTGGTGCCTAACCCTAACTCTCCCCTTAGTGCCTAACCCTCCCCCTGGTGCCTAACCCTAACTCTCCCCCTAGTGCCTAACCCTAAGTATCCCCCTGGTGCCTAACCCTCCTCCTAGTGACTAACCCTAACCCTCCGCCTAGTGCCTAACCCTAAGCCTCCCCCTGGTGCCTAACCCTAAATCTCCCCTTAGTGCCTAACCCTAACCCTCCCCCTGGTGCCTAACCCTAACTCTCCCCCTAGTGCCTAACCCTAAGTATCCCCCTGGTGCCTAACCCTCCTCCTAATGGCTAACCCTAACCCTCCCCCTGATGCCTAACCCTCCTCCTAGTGCCTAACCCTCTTCCTAGTGCCTAACCCTCCTCCTAGTGACTAACCCTAACCCTCCCCCTGGTGCCTAACCCTCCTCCTAGTGACTAACCCTAACCCTCCCCCCAGTGTCTAACTCTAACCTCCCCCTAAACCTCCCTCTAGCGCCTAACCCTAACCCTTTCCCTAGTGCCTAACCCTAAGCCTCCGCCTGGTGCCTAACCCTAACTCTCCCCCTACTGCCTAACCCTAAGCCTCCCCCTGGTGCCTAACCCTAACCCTCCCCCTGGTGCCTAATCCTCCTCCTAGTGACTAGCCCTAACCCTCCTCCTAGTGCCTAACCCTTACCCTCCCCTCCCATAACCTACCCTTTTGCTGTTGCAGCCTAACTCTAACCTTCCAGTGTACAGAATGACAAATTTTTGTGTGTCAACAGTATGAACGTACTGACATTCTGCAGATGCCGACATGTTCCATGCTCACATTTAAACAATGTTGACGTCATAACTGCCGACATTGTGGTGTCAACATTACGAATGTGTATATCATGGCTGCATCCAATTGCTATTGGGGGTTTCACCCTCAGACGTCACAAGTAAAGTCCGCCTAGAACCCTTGTGGCCCTGAGCTGTGACACACTGCAGCACTGCAGCTGAGGCGATGGGTTTCTCTCGTGTTCAGTTTAACGTACGAGCGAGGATTTTATCTAGGAATGAGCTGAGAGTTATGGAAACCGAAACATTCTAAATCTTATCACCCGTTTTGTAAATCTGCCTAGAGAAACTTGGCACGTTACCCCGCCACATTAAGATATATGTATGGCTGTATTATATGGAGGCTTCACCACCGCCCTGAACAAGCAGAATGGGCGGAAATAAAAAGAAATTGCATAGATAAATAGAATTTAAGGGACGCACATATAAGCAGTAAAAAATTATTTTGTTTACGCTTTTTTTGGCTGCAATTTTTTATCATGGCTCATTCAGATTAGATTGTGCACGTAATGGCCGCATTATACCTGGTATAAATATAACACGTTGACGGAGATGATCTGTTTATGAACAAAACCCATTTACATGGCATTAAAATCAGCGCAAGCGGAATGATGGCAGAATTAGCCCTTTACTTCCAAAATGTCTGCTCTTCGTCATCTAGTATTGACAAAACAACGCCGTAAATGACAAAAATAGCTATGTACTTTTATGGGCGCATTTTATTTCTCCAATCAGTGATATTAATGATAACACGGGATGAAGTGCATGAGGATTATTTTCCTTTAGTGATAAGGCTAGTTCAGACCTGATTGTAGATGTGGTAAATTTAGCACATCTACGATTAGTTTCGCAGACATGCGGGGGGACGCCCAGCACAGGGCTAGTCCGTCCCGCCTGTCTGGCTCTCCCCCGTCCCACACATCGCTTTTGTACCTGAGGAGTAGCTCCCAGCCAGCGCAGCTCCAGGAAGCTACTCGTCGTTTCCTGGGTCGCAGCGGCTGCGTGTGACGTCACGCAGCCGCGGCGGCTCGCCCCCTGCACAGTCCGGGCACGCCTGTGTTGCCCAGACTGCGCCCCGAAAACGGCGGCCAAACGCGAAAACACACAGCAGCGATCAGGTCTGAATTAGGCCCTTTATCCTTGGATTTCAGACCCAGGGTCACAAGAGCTTACAATCTTATTTCCTTCGGGTCCCTAAGAATGAATGGCCAATTACAAAAAACATGCAGAAACTGGTTGGATCATGAAAATCCCCCTATGTGACTGGAAGCCATACTAGAAGCCCCTTACCAAAGATCCGGAAATGGTTGCAAGGTGTGTGGTGTACGCAGGCCCCTTGGTCCAAGGGGGCCCACAACACAAACCCTGCACCCATGTTCACTAATATTTACCTCTCTGTAATCCCACTTCAGCAGCTGCAGCGTTGCACCATTCACCAGGAAAATGGTATGGCGGCCACCTTGCCGGGGAACTGCACATACGCAGTGGAAATATCGAATGCAATTTGTGTTTTTGTGTTTGTGCCACCAGCTGGAGAGGAAGGGGCTCATTTGGAGACTCGGACTGCACATTGGCTCTCTGCTCGCTTAATACACCCCTGCGCTCAGGGCCATCTTAACAGCAGTGTAGGCCCCTGGGCACAGTAATCCTTCAGTGGTAGGGGTGGGGGGTTCTATCAGCGGCAGCTTTGATATCCCACAGGCGGTAGGGGGTGTTCTATCTTCCTCTCAGCATGTAGGACCTGGAGCAGTAATTTCTCCTAATTACTCCTTTACTGCACAGATGAGGTTAAACTGTAGAAGGGGCATTGGGCTGAATGAAGGGGTCCTGGTACATGACTTCCAGAGTGGCAGGGGGTGTTTAATACGTAAGGTAGGGGTGGATAGTGGAGTGGGCTTAATATTTATCATTTTCCGGTGTGAGGGCAGCTTGCTTGACTGCAGATATCTCCAGTTCCTGAAAATAGATTTCTTAGCTTTTAATGGGATAAAAAACTAGAGTCCCACCTTTCAGGAGGTACTGGGGACACCTTTCAGGAGGTACTGGGGACACCTTTCAAGAGGTACTGGGGACTTGGGGATCAGAGTTCAGGAGCCAGAGCAATCCACTGACAAAAATATAAAACTGCATACCAGGCGTGTGGAGCTGGAGCAGGGAGCAGCTGCTGGAAGGCTGATATCTCTGGTTCTGGGCATAGTAGAGACAAGCTGCCAGTGTCCACCAAAAGGTGAGAGTCCCAACTTATGGATTATACCCTCAGAAATACTCTAAGTCAGACAGAACCTGAGATATCGATCTGGGAAGAGCAAATAAAAGGCTTTGATGGGGACCACTGCTTTCAAGTTGGATATCTCCGGTTCCCCGGGGCCGTTTTTAAAAAATCTGGTACCCCTGGAAAGAGGGGACCCTCAGCTATCATCCTGGGTCCCTTATACTCCTGGGGCCCTTGGGCAAGAGCCCATACAAAAAGACGGCCCTGCCTGCGCTGCAGGCTCAGTGGCACCTCATAAGTTATGTACAAGTATGATGATGATGTTATGGATGAGTACCTGGAACTCAGGCGGGTATGCGACAACTGGGAAGTAAAAGTACTCACAGGTAAAGCTGCGGCTAGAATTGATGTCTGCAGCAACTCATGCTCTGCCCCTGATTCTGTTACCCATCTTAGTGGTCGGATGGTGCCTGCGGTGCTAGTGTTCTTCACCCACGACAGCCGCGTTTGAATGGGCAAATTAGGTCCGCCCAAACTCCGATGCCCCCTGGTCTTATTAAGTGACAAGGCACCACCCGAGACTGTGAGTGACTAAGGGGGAACCTAACTAACCCTGCAACACCAATGCACGAGTGATAATGAGACCAACAATGGTCTTAGATGTTATAAGCAAATCAACAGTGAGAGCAACAATGCTCAGGGATGTTAAAGATATAAATATAAACAAAGAACTGTTAGCGTGGATACTCCACGAAAACCTGAACACCGGCTGGCAAGATCTGGTCAAGAATCGATCAGTCAAAGTCTCCAGGTCACAGCACAACACAGGCAGGATCTCCAACGAGCTGACAGGTTCACACAGAAGTAAGTACTATCACCAGCGTCTTTGGAGTGACCAGGAAGAGAATATAAATGGTGCTGCACCAATCACAGAAGAAACTCCTTAATTGCAAATATCGTGCAGCTGTCCTGCTGCACGTCCTTGTACACAACTGGGTACTTAGTTACCCAGCAACGGGGAACGCCGTCTACCTCCGGCGTCCCCGTTGCTAGGGATCCGGTGGCTCACAGCGCCCGGCGTCTGCCTGTTGCTAGGCACCGGGCGGGGACCAGACAACCTTGCGCCCGGCATCCGCCTGTTGCTAGGTGCCGGGCAGGGGGTCTGCGGGAGGTGCGGCATCCCGGCTCCACGGCAATAGCCAGGACACACGCCTCCCGGTGCTAACAGATGATCAGCGGTGTAACTGCCAGAGGCAATGGAAGCATTTGCCGCTGGGCGCCAGCTGACAGTAGGGCACTGAAGAGCAGGGCCGGCTTGGAGGGACAGTTGGGACCCTCTACCAAACAAGACTGACGCTGCTGATGGCAAGTGCAGTAACAGCCGTGCCGCCATTTCTTTCCGTTAACAGATGCATTGCAGCCCAGTCCTGGGATATGACCTGCGGTGACGTGACATCACAGGTCACAGCGCCCACCGATATCCTGCCCGCTCTGAGCGCTGATGCTGCAGGCGCTGCTTCACTGTTGGTGCCTCCTGCGGCTGCATGAATCGAGGGACTTGGAGCTCCATTCATCTTCAGCGAACTGACATGAGGTAAATCTTTGGGGGTGGGGGGCTGGGGCAATTATTGTGTTTTTTTGTGTAGGAGCCCATGTGGGTTTTTTACCATTGGGGGTCTATGTTTTGTTTTTGTTTTTTATTTTATTTGGGGACAATGGGCCTGATTCCGATCTGATCGGAGTTCCTGTCACTTCCTTGGAAGCGGCAGTGATAGCGCTGTATGGTAATGCAGCAGGAGGAGTCTATTATAACAAGCAAACGCCTCCTGCTGCAGTAGTGATCCGACCTGCGTCCTCATACACAGCATTGGATCTCTTACCCGCCGTTAGGTGACTTGAGGCACCCATAGTGCCATGCAAGCCGCATGTCACAGAGGCCAGGAAATCTCCTCTTTCACCCCTCTGTCATGTCAAGGGAAAGTCTCCTCTAATAGAGCACACACACACAGGGCGTAGCAGCCTGGCAGGCGTGCTGTGCAGAAAGGCACTGCATGGATTTTAATACAGAGCAGGAATAGTGATGTCACAGCAGCTCACAAGACTGCAGCCTCAGTTATTTGACGTGCATCATATCCAACGGACACTGGGAACGAACGGGTCTCTAGCCGAAAGCCGTAGCAGGGCTGCGATCGCCTCTGCCTGATTGACAAGCAGAGGCGGTCGCTGGGCGGAAGGGGGCAGAACGGCGGCGTTTGGCCGCCGTTTCATGGGAGCGGTCTGGCCATCGCAGGCGTGGCCGGACCGAATTGGTGACGTCACACGCAGCCGCTGCGGGCCGGGGAGCGATGAGTAGCTCCCGGCCAGCACGCTAAAGCTGCGCTGGCTGGTAGCTACTCTTGAAGTGCAAAGGCATCGCCGCTGTGCGATGCCTTTGCACTTCTGCGGGGTAGGGGGGGGGGGCGGCACTGACATGCGGGGCGGACTAGCCCTGTGCTGGGCGTCCCCCCGCATGTCAGTGTGAATGATCGTACGATCAACTCGGAATGACCCCCACTGTTAAAAAGGTGAGGAAGGGCCTTCAGCTGCAGCGGAGAAGTAATCATTGTAAACCAGAGCTGTGAAGGAATGTGTGGGTAACACTGAACTGTGTATTTTATATTCACGATTCATACCTAAAATTGTACAGTTTTGGCAGCGGCAGCCGCGCTAAGGCTTTCATCTACCGCTGGATTCACCGCACATGCGCTAGATCCTGAGATGCTCAGAAAAGCCAAAACGGGTGTAAGTGTATCGCCAGCTCCACACACAATGTAGCAGTGCGACCTGGACCTAGTGTTACACCCCTGCTTCTGTAGCGTACATGAGAAAAACTAAGGGGGACATTTACTAAGCAGTGATAAGAGCGGAGAAGTGAGCCAGTGGAGAAGTTGTCCATGGCAACCAATCAGCACTGGAGTAACATCTATAATTTATATACTATAAAATTATACAGAGCAGCTGATTGGTTGCCATGGGCACTTCTCCACTAAAATGCTTGAAAACGGAAAAGAACTATGCGCTCAGGTGAATAGCACTGCACTATGGTTGTCAGCAGCCTCTTAAAAAAGGGAATTGCCAATCCCTTAAAACAGAAACTATAAAACAAATAACAAGTGGCGCTGGACAACCAGAATGTAATAAAACATTTATTTTCTAAAATGCATATAGAAATTACAACAACCTCCCGGGAGTAATAACAATCTTAAAACATCACAATAGTATGAATTAGCACTTAATATGCCTCTATTTATTTATAAAAATAATTAAAGCATCAATAGTGAATAATCCTATTAGCATGTAATTAATTAGTGAGTAACACCTGGAGGGTAAAAAACCGTTGTGGGTTCTGTATGTGCACACTGATGATACTAATTGATAGAACAAAAGTCACTAACAACTATATTCTTTTAAAGAGTTGCAAAAATCATAAATTCATGACAATAGGTGGCTATTGCAGAAAAAAACATATGTTTGATTATCTGTACACACAGTTACCACTGGGCAGGAGCTTCTTCGGTCTCTGCTCCCTGGTGCTGTCCCGTAAATTGGATGGAGACACTCACCAGAGCCTCAGCGGATAGTGTGGAAGCCGCGCCGTGCGGAGTATCTCAATGAGCCGTCCTAGCCCAATCCACACCGTCTCCGGTACCTCCGTGCTTTGCAAACGGGGGCTATTGGCTGATGGATCCGGAGTTACATAAGACCGGCGAACGGAGCCCTTGTCGGGTGCCCGTCCAACAGAAGACAGGCATATTGCGAGCCACATACACCAGGATTGTTCATCTTATGTAACTCCGGATCCATCAGCCAATAGCCCCCGTTTGCAAAGCACGGAGGTACCGGAGACGGTGTGGATTGGGCTAGGACGGCTCATTGAGATACTCCGCACGGCGCGGCTTCCACACTATCCGCTGAGGCTCTGGTGAGTGTCTCCATCCAATTTACGGGACAGCACCAGGGAGCAGAGACCGAAGAAGCTCCTGCCCAGTGGTAACTGTGTGTACAGATAATCAAACATATGTTTTTTTCTGCAATAGCCACCTATTGTCATGAATTTATGATTTTTGCAACTCTTTAAAAGAATATAGTTGTTAGTGACTTTTGTTCTATCAATTAGTATCATCAGTGTGCACATACAGAACCCACAACGGTTTTTTACCCTCCAGGTGTTACTCACTAATTAATTACATGCTAATAGGATTATTCACTATTGATGCTTTAATTATTTTTATAAATAAATAGAGGCATATTAAGTGCTAATTCATACTATTGTGATGTTTTAAGATTGTTATTACTCCCGGGAGGTTGTTGTAATTTCTATATGCATTTTAGAAAATAAATGTTTTATTACATTCTGGTTGTCCAGCGCCACTTGTTATTTGTTTTATAGCACTTCTCCACTGGCTCACTTCCCCGCTCTTATCACTGCTTAGTAAATGTCCCCCTAAAGCACAATTTTACTTCAAGGTAATTAACCGTAGCATATATCTTGCTAAAGTTTCCTTTAAAATCCACAACAAATAACTATTGCGTTGTCTTGCGTGTTTGTGTACGTGATTCGCACAGGCATAGAACATTGACTTATCCATCAAATCTGAGCCCCGAAAGGAAACACTTTTCTACTTGTTATACAAAATGTTAGCTTTTAATAATTGGCTGTGGAGCCAGACGGAGAGATAAATCTGCGCAGGAATCTCTTAAGTCTGTAATGCTAAATGCCATCTACTGACCTCAATTTTTGTAGTAATTACATTGAACCATAATTACTTGGAATAATCTATTTTGCAACATCGCTATCCCTCGGCATATTTTGTGCTAATAGTCAAATATCAGACAAAACCCCCCAACGTAATGGATCTTAATCATATTGTTTGAAGAACTAATTGGTATTCTACAATGAGTTCTGAAACAGGCCTGGAAGAAAGACAAAGAGAGTACTACTCCTTTTCTTTAAATATATGGACTTCAGATGACTAATAAGGGTCAATGGGGCACACTAGACTATGGGGGGAATTTACCAAAGCGTGGAGAGAGATAACGTACCAACCAATCAGCTACTAAATGCCATGTTACAGGCTATGTGTGAAGAATGAGAGCTAGGAGCTGGTTGGTTGGTACCTTTTCTCTACTTTATCTGTCTCCAAGCCTTAATTCATCTCCCCCTATGTGAGATTAGTCAACGCGGACACAATTTTGTCAGTGTTTCAAATAAAGCTTTATGTTTTTGAAGACAAAGATGACAAATCACTTCCACCCAGTGGAGACATCTAGGTTGTAGACCTCACGGACAAGAGATGTCTCTACCGGGTGTGGATCAATTCTAGAACCCACTCGGAAACTCCATTCTAGAATGAAAAATGTTACCAAAATATCTTCAGTCTTAAATGGATGATGGGAGGTGTGGCTACACGCATCTACACTGCACTCCCAGGCCCCACCCAACAACCCATCTCAGTGCCCCTGACGGCGGCATATCCACAGAATGGAATCCATGGGATGTGTTGAGCTCACCCATCTACTTGACTTATGAGCCCAAGCTGCGCTGGAAGTTTTGGAATTTGGTAAATTCTTTTTGGAATAAAAATTTTAATCTTCAAAAATATTTACATTTCTTTTGGAAATGCAGATTTTATCATTAAAAAAGTGAAAAATAATAAATCGAAAAAACATGTATAATTATTTTTTTAAACAACATTTTTACTTGATCCATTAACAAATGATTCACCAATCAGTTTCCCAGAAAATAAAACTGTTGGTCCAATGTTGTCTCTAAAGCTTGCAAGATCCCATGGGCAAAATTAACCGAGCGGTCGGTTTTTCCATCCCGGTGGTTTTGCGGTTTTACTGTGGATTTGCATCCTGACGATTTCCTAAGGCCAAAACTGCGGAGAGAACACACTTTGGATTAGATGAGAATTGAATACCAAAGCACTATTGACGTTTAGACCGCGGATAGAATAGAATAGACACTCCTAATTATCAAACGGGGGTATGAAAACCGCCATAAAACTTCCAGATATCCGGATGGAAGACATACAGTAAATAGATCGTCAATAGGCCAACAGGGTCAAAAGATCAACAGGTTCAGCAGATCAACATGCAGATGGTTGACACAGAAAAAGTTGGCATTATTTTCATGATTTTTACGGTTAGGGGTTAGGGTCACTGGCGTATCTATATTATGTGCAGTGTACAGGCTCCCGGGGCCCAAACCGCACATCCTGTACACATTTCTTCAATACTTACCCTCCGGAGCCCCACATCGGCAGTAGCAACGGTGCAGAAACCACCAGGAAATTGGCACAGCGGCCTATTTTTCTGGTGTTTCGCTCATGCTCAGTAGGAAAATCACTGGAAAAATGGCTGCCGTGCCATTTTCCCAGACACCTGTGCATGCGCACTAGACTCTTGGACAGCACTAGGGTCTCCTAGTGACCAGAGACTAATGTTCTGCTGGCTAGAGGGGAGGGTTCCCGGACAGAGACTGCACATGGGCCTCCTCCTCTCTTGATGCGCCCCTGGTTAGGGTTATGGTTAGGCACTTGGCGGACAGATAGGACTAGGTTGCAGAAGGGGATGGTCAGGGTTAGGCACCAAGAAGAGGAATATGGTTAAGCACTGGGGAGGGGGGCTTGGCGTTAGGCACCAGGGGAAGGATTAGGCACCAAGGACAGGGTTAGGCACCAGGGGGAGGATTAGGGTTCAAATCACAACAACAAAAATTGTTGACCTTTTATGTGTCGACTTTTTGACCTACTGACTGGTAACCATCTGTTCTAGACCTATTGATTATCTACAGTAAATACTGACAAACTATTAATCCACACCCGACAACCCTGCCCAAACAGTAGACCTACCTCTGATCTGCGCAGGCTCCGCTATGTGTAAATGGATCGAAATAGTTACAAATAACCAGGCCTCAACCCCTGAGCCTGGCCTGTGATTGGAAAATACGGGAAAAAACAGTGTGGGGGTTCCCCCTATTTTAAAATAGCCAGCCCCAGGCAGAACCGGGGAGGGGGGGGTAATGTTATAGCATCGAGACACACAGCATGGGGGGCCCCTGTCATACTGTTAAACATACCAAAACTGGTCAGCCCAGGGTTGGAATCCCTCTGAATGTGGGGACCTTCCATCAAGATCGGGGTTCCCTCTCCCAGGGGACAATCAGGGTGGTGGGTGCGGGGGAGTTCATGGTTATTATTAAATAGCAATATTGTTCTTTACAAGTGGCCTACAAGGTCCAGCAGACAAGTGGCAGCATTCCCAGACATTAAGGACCTGCTGGTGCTTGTAGTTTGTCTGTAGAAAAAAAACATTAAAATAAAGACAAGGCACACACTGAATGTCTTAGTAATATATTATAAAAGACATTCCCCCATAGTGATCTGTGCGATGATAGCTTATTGTTTAGGTTCTAATCCGTAGTGGTTTCAATAGAAGCCGCAGTAATTGGAACACACCATGGCGAGTTGTCTTTTTGAAACCACCGGGGATGGCGGCTTCACCTTAGACAATAAAACCATCACCTAGTAAATGCTACTAAATGCTAATCTGACATGAGAGTCGACGTTAGTTGACGACAGTTTCCAGCAGGTTCTAAATGACACCATGGGGTATATTCAATTGAAGTCGGATCCATTCCGACATGCATTTGTCGGAATGAATCTGACAAGGGCTATTCAATGGCCCATCTCAATTCGCTGCTCTCCCCCGTCTCCCCGCTGCTCTCAGCACCCTCATCTCCATCCGACTTTTTTCAAAGTCGGATTGAGATGGTCGGAAAGGGGGCCAAAACCTGTCGGATTTGGCCCCGTTTTTGACAGAAGCATTCGGATCTGCGGCTATTCCGCCGATCCACATGCTTTCCGACAAATCGAATTCCCTGACTTGTCGGATAATTTTTTTATTTTTTTTGGGGGGGGTATATTGGATAGGTCAGAACCCCTTCCGACCTAAAAAAGTCGAAAACTGACGTCTTTCCGACAGACGGCAGCTTTCGACTTCAATTGAATATACCCGCATACCTGACGCTTTATAAATTCTGCCCAGGTTTATATTTTTCAGTTAGGGTATTTAACCTTAATGAGGACATATGGGAGCAAAAAAGTGCACAGATCCCAATTAAAAACAATCAAGAGTGGTAACAGAATGGAATCGCAAAGATCTGTTTAACTGAGTTGGATGGCAATTGTATCTACCATGTATGTAGTCATTGTCCAGTCACGCTGTGCCCGTCATGATGCATTGCTTTACCCTGAGTGCCAGGTATTTCCATATATATGTAGTACAGTCAGATCTGGGCAGTCAGTCCGAGCAGCCGATCGCCCTGTTCTATGGAAACATTAGGGGTGATGCAGAATGGTTTGTTCTGGCGTGGTGTGTGCGTTGTGCAGTGTGCACCAAACCAGTACATAGTACGGTAGGTTTAATTGGTGGATTTTAATACACAGTCCTGTAGGAATGCAAAGTGAAATCAACGGTGTAGGCGCAATGTAGGGTGCTGTTGCCAGCTCACACCCTCCGACACAGCAACACTGCGCCAGCATTGCGCCTAAATGAACTGAGCTGACCCCTTAGTGCCTTAAACTAGGCGCTAACTTTAAACCTCGCTAGCCACCATAAGGCGAGACTAAAAGGCGCAATGCTTGCAGGATCTCATATAATCAGGGAATATGATTTACATGGAAAAAAAAACAAGATGATTGACCGTCTCCTTTAGGGAAACTAAACAAAATATTTCTCTCTGTCGTAGGGCTCTATCCAGTTATTGTAGGAGTGAGTTTGTAAACGCTATCTTGCATCATTAAACTCACATTCATAGCACAAATATACATACCTGAGACATGTGAGGGTGTGCAAGTACTGTACGTGAAACAGTGACAGCTGAGATAGCAGGACCATATAGAGGGCTGTCAGTGGGTTTAGGGAAAGTGCTAGAGGTTCTTATATGGTATCAAATGGCTAATTTGTACATTTTTTAAAATAAGTTAAAAAAATGATAGAAAATTATATTAATTTTAATATTAAAATGTAATATTAATATAATATTAACATTTAATATTTAATATTAATTATATTAATTATAGCAAATTAATTTCATTTAATTACAAATGAATTGAAAGAAAAATGCAAAAAAAAGTATAATAAAGGTGCTTTTGGGTTAATTTGAGGGCACTTGAATTTCACATTTTTAAAAAAAATAAGTGATAAAAAAATTCAATTAAATAAATATTTGGGGTACATAAAAAAATTTAAAAGTTGATTTTGGGATAATTATAGCCTTTTTTTAAACTCCAATAATGACATGTAAGTTTTGGCTCAATTATACTAATTGAAAACTTCCAAATGCCTAAATAATCATTAGGAGGGAGTCCGTGGGGTTCTGAAGCAAGCCCTGACATTTTTATCTTAAAATATTTTCCCTACCTTTTCACACCCTTAGGGGATGCGTACCAAAAAACTATTTTCATCTAAGAATGAAATGTGAGTTTGAAATTGGATTGCAAATGCAATTCGCAGTGTGAGTTTCCGGTCAGAACGGCCTGCAGGACCAAACTCACACCTAATTGGATCGAACCCATAGGGCGGGATTCAATTCTTTTCACCCCTTTACACACCCATTCTGTTTCTGCCCTCAGGGACGTTGTATTATTATTTCAGCTCACTACCCCCGGAGTAGGGAGGCACCCAACCCTTTACACAGCTAAACCTGATTACTATGGGCGCAATATGCGCGATAACGGAGATCGTTTTAGAAAGGAAATTGGGCGTGATATATCATTTGAATCTCACCCACAATGTCAATTCTATTATACTGGATAAAGAAAGAGAATTGTTGTGTCTTAACATATGAGAATTTGGGAGCCCCATTTCAGTGATGCGGCTAAACTAATTTAATGCAAAAACAAAAATCTCGTGTGAAATTTTTCTTAATCTTTATTATAAATTTCTGCTTTTTTTGCGGAACGATAACTTGTTACATTGGATAATTTACCTTCCTGCTTGTTTTTTGTTTTTCATTTTGTGGGAAAACAAGACTTAATTGGCTTATCTCGCTTGGACCCAAGTTCAAGAAATCCGCTCAATTATTCCTCACGTGCCACATACATGCGGCGAGGCTGAAAGAGCAATCGCTTAGCATCAAATTAGACTCACCACTTATCATAGCTGCCCCAATTAATATGTACACAATCCAGCCCTGGCATAATTACTTTCTTCTTATTCCAACGCATCTGTCTCTGCTTCACTCCATAATGCTCTCCTGTGCTGGAGGTCGGCTTATTAGCCATTTAATTCTTTTATCTACCATCACAACCTGTATCGATTCATTCTTCCTTCTCCGCTACAGCAGCGGTTCTGCAGCCTCCATCCATTCAGCAGAGCTTTTTGAGAGCGAGCAATATGTCACACTTGCTATTACGGAGCTGTACTGAATGTTCCTTGCCATGCATTAAAATGACACAACCACTGTGAGCATTAACTATGTTTTTTTTATAATATGTGTGTGGGTTTTATTATATATTTTTTATTACTCTGATGTTATTTGCTTAGGCGCAATTAGCACATTTCTATGCTAGATATAAAACGTTTCCCCACACGTTTATTTTAGGAAAAATATTGATTGCTTTTCTCCGAACTAAAAATAAACAAGCACTTGCCGATATACACACACGCAAGCATATATATATATATATATATATATATATATATATATATATATAAAAATGGTGGTCCTCGGCGCTCAGCTCACTTTAGCTTATAATGTTGTGGCCAGTGTAAACCTCCTAATGATAATTTGTGGACCCCTTATTCAAAAGTAAAGCCTTCAATACCTTTAATACCAAGAAATAATGACACGGAGAATTGAATTTGGCAGAAAATTGTTAGCTATTTATTGTACCCTAACCATTAGTAAACCTGTAAATTGAAAAATGTATTTAACATGCCGATTCAGCCGGCATATGGTGGCAGAAAAAAGAACGTCTCTATTAAACTGACGCTAACCTTAAAACGTTAAAATTCAACTATCCTAATTTAAATACAAACTATAAAATCGGTAATAGGTGCCCAACTCAACCCCCACGGTGACTACCCACCCTGATGGGTGATGCCGCTGCCCCCGGACGGGTGGTCAGTCAATGGAGGTGAGTGCACCTAAACCACACCAAACTGTAAATCACTACAGCTAACAAGACAAACTACAACCTGCCGTTCTTTTCCGCCAACAAATAGCTAACGATAACACCAGACTAACAATTCAAAGCCAAGGCACTCCGTGCCAGAACCTCTACCAAACAGGGTGGGAGGGCGGGAAGGAAATTCAGCAGCAAGAGAGACCGAGCTGGCCTAGCATTCCCTATATATATTAACCCTCCCCTTTTTCCATGGGCTGTACTTTCCTCACAGGTAGGTCCACCCCTCACAGGATGTTTAACTCTCTCCATTCCCATGCAGTCATTTCGCTCTCCTTCTGATTCTAGTGGCAGAAGGTCTATTTTGACACCCTTCTTATCTTGGGGTGGCTGCGTCTCTCCGGATGGCCTGCTGTTCAAAACCTGTTTTTTTTTTTTTTAAATCTGGAATGAAAGAGTGAGAAAAAGCGCCTTCTAGTGTAGCATTTAACCATTTGTTTTTGCCCTTCACCTTAAGAAAACACCCTACAGATTTAAGGTGTACCGTACGTGGTGGTTATTGAACCACTTCTGTTAGAGCAGGGTCAGTATCACATATGGTCACAGAGCTATTGCAGTCTGAAAGATTCCTCTCAGTATATGTTCATGGAGTATGTCACATATAAGGAGACAGAGAACAAGCACAATAGTGTAATTAATTATTATTATCCTTTATTTATATGGCGCCACAAGGGATCCGCAGCACCCATTACACAGTACATAATCAAATGAGCAAACAAGAAAACAGCACTTACAGATCAAGACAATATAGGACAGGTATAGAAAACCCAGGGTCAGGTGCCATCAAAGGGAGTATGGAGTATAAGATTGTGTAAGTAAGAAAAGGAAAGGCACACGAGGAAATAAGTCCCTGCTCTTACAATCTAAAAGGTGAGGGGCTAACATACCGCGGTGACACAGAAGGGGTAGACAGTGAGTACAGACAAGAGGGTTAGGAGGAGAGTTGGCTGGGTTTGGTGAAGAAGTGGGTCTTGAGAGCCCATTTGAAGTTTTGTAGAGAGGTGGAGAGTCTGAGGGGGAGAGGTAGAGAATTCCAGAGATAGGGAGAAGCACGTGCAAAATCTTGGAGGTAGGAGTGGGAGGAGGTAATCAGTAGGCAGGAGAGTCGGCGTGCATTAGCGAAGCGAAGAGGACGGGTGGGAATGTAAAGAGAGATAAGGTCAGAGATGTAAGAGGGAGAAGAGTGAGTGAGGGCTTTGTAGGTGATTGTGAGAAGCTTGAATTGGATTTTAAATGGGAAGGGGAGCCGGTGGAGGTTCTGCAAGAGAGGGGAGGTTAGATGTAGTACATTTGGTGAGGAAGGTGAGCCCGGCTGCAGCATTGAGGATAGGAAAAAATCAGAAAGTGGGCTGCACTCTATTTGAAGTTGCACAATGAAAACTCATTTAAAATAAATAAAGTTAAAAAGACAATTTAATTTAAATAAAACACAATTGCATCCATAAGACATTAAATATGCAATGTTAAATAGGTGTATATTACCCTGATTATATGGGCCTGGAAATGTATGAATGAATAGGTAGAGGGATCGGTTCCAAAATGGCCCTTGTAAAAGGTAATGTCCGTCCAAAGCAGCAGGAGTCTCTTTTAATGGTGGAGAGTCCGGTAGTGGATTATAATCCCGTGCACCGTTAGAGGAACAGATGGCTGAGAAGTGTCCCGTGTTATTGATGGGGTCCTCATGCAATACGGTATCTGTAATATGCCGGAATCCTCTCCAAGGCTCCTCTGATGGATGAATCGATGCCAAGGGTTAATGTGGTTCCAAATGGATGAAGAATCCTGACCCATGCAAAAACAACTGTCGCGTTTCGTTGCATTTGCTTACATAAGCAAATAAATGTTATTCCATTCCATTTATGTTTCCCATAAAACAAAATACACAGTTCAACCTATAATTAGTTTTGTTTATCCCAGTGTTGTCTGGGATACAGTTCCTAGTGTGTTATGATAGGTTAAAACATACCATGTGGTGCATCTAGAGATCATGTGATAGCTAGTCACATGACCGGAGCAGTCTCTAGTTAAGAGCAAGGAGATCGAGACTAATTAGGAAATATTTGAAAAAGTATGTTTGCTTTAGTTCAAACTTGTCCTTCAAAAAGCTGCAAGCTATATGCAGCGAAACGCGTCAGATGTTTTTGCATGGGTCAGGATTCTTCATCCATTTGGAACCACATTAACCCTTGGCATCAATTCATCCATCAGAGGAGCCTTAGAGAGGATTCCGGCATATTACAGATACCGTATTGCATGAGGACCACATCAATAACACGGGACACTTCTCAGCCATCTGTTCCTCTAACGGTGCACTGGATAATAATCCACTACCGGCCTCTCCACCATTAAAAGAGACTCCTGCTGCTTTGGACGGACATTACCTTTTACAAGGGCCATTTTGGAACGGGTACCTCCACCTATTCATTCGTACTGTACATTTCCTGACCCATATAATCAGGGTAATATACACCGTTTTACCATTGCACGTGAATTCATGCTATTGAATGTCTTATGGATGCAATTGTGTTTTATTTAAATTAAATTGTCTTTTTAACTTTATTTATTTCAAATTAGTTTTCATTGTGCAACTTCAAATAGAGCGCAGCCCACTTTCTGTTCTTTTCCTTTCACTTCTGTGGGAGTGACTTTCCCTCATACCAGGCTGCAGCTTAGCGAAACATCTCCTACTTCCAGCGCCCGAATACATCTTGCTACCTCTAGCATTGAGGATAGATTGGAGTTGAGAGAGGCATTTTTCAGGGAGGCCAGACAGGAAATTACAGTAGTCCAATCTGGACATGACCAGTGAGTGGATGAGGGTCTTAGCAGCATCCTGGGTGAGAAAGGGTCTGATCATTGAGATGTTTTTGAGATGGAAATGGCGGGTTTGTGATAGGTGCTGAATGTGTGGTTTGAAGGAGAGGGAGGAGTCAAGGATTACTCCAAGACAGCGCACTTGGGGACTAGAGGAGATAATAGTGCCATTAATGGATATTTAAATTGTGGGAGGTGAGGTTATGCAGGAGGGAGGGAAGATGATCAGATCAGTCTTAGACATGTTAAGTTTAAGAAAGCGCTGGGACATCCAGGAAGAGATAGCAGAGAGACAGTTGGAGATACGAGTAAGGAGAGCAGGGGAGGTCAGGGGAGGAAAGACAGATTTTAGTTTAAACAGCATAGAGATGATATTTTAAGTCAAAAGAGCTAATGAGCTCACCTAATGAGGATGTGTAGAGACTGAAAAGGAGAGGACTAAGAACAGAACCTTGAGAGACACTGAGGAAGTGGGGGGGAGGTGGAGCTATGAGAGGAGACAGAGAAGCAACGGTCAGAAAGGTAGGAGGACATCCAGGAGAGAGCAGTATCACGCAGACCAAGGGAGTAAAGGATTTGCAAGAGAAGAGAGTGGTCCACAGTGTCAAAGGCAGCATAGAGGTCAAGGAGAATAAGCAGAGAGTAGTGGCCCTTGGATTTAGCAGCAAGGAGGTTATTGCAGACTTTTGTGAGGGCAGTTTCAGTGGAGTGCTGAGGATGGAAACCAGACTGGAAAGGGTCAAGCAGTGAGTGGGAAGAAAGAAAGACAGTGAGGCGGTTGTAGACATATCGCTCAATGAGTTTGGAGGCAAAAGGGAGAAGAGAGATGGGTCGGTAGTTGGAGAGAGTGGTAGGATCAAGGGTAGGTTTTTTTAAGAATAGGGGAGACAAGTGCATGTATGACGGCAAAAGGGACAGTGCCTGATGAGAGTGAGAGATTGAGTAGATGGGCAAGATGGTAGCAGGCAGAAGAAGAGAGGAAGCGGAGAAGGCGGGAGGGAATAGGGTCAAGTGGGGAGGTGGAGGGAGGGGATGACCAGATGAGGACCATGACTTCCTCTCCAGATACAGGGAAGAAAGACGTCAGAGTTGGTAGGAGGGAAGGAGAGGGGGCGTCGGGGAATGGAGGAGGGGGGTTGTTCAGGTTCTGGTGGGATGTTATGTCCTGATGAATGGAGTCAATTTTGGATGTGAAGTAGGTGGCAAAGTCAAGAGCAGAAAGTGAAGAGGGGAGTTGAGGCGGGGATGGGCAGAGGAGCGAATTGACAGTGGCAAAGAGGCACCAGGGGTTTGAGGATTGGGAGGAGATGAGGTTTTTGAAGTATGGTTGTTTAGAGAGGGTAAGGGCAGCAATATGGAATGACAGCATAAATTTGTAGTGGAGGAAGTCGGCCTTAGAGCGTGATTTCCTCCACTGTCGCTCAGCGGTACGTGACCATTTTTGCAGATATCTGGTGCGTTTGGTGTACCAGGGTTGAGGTGCCGATCTGTGAAGGTGAATAGTGGTCGGATACAATTTTACACAAATTTAGTAGTATAACACACACAAAAATGCCCGTACAATTTTAAAGAATAAAAACAGCTTAGAGTGATCATCCTTCCACTCAACGCGTTTCGTCCTTGGATGCTACTGCTGGACTTTCTCAGAAGCCATGTATATGCTTCTTGCTGGGACCAGTAGTTCCACATATAAAAATGCTATTATTTAAGTAGACATTGTTACCCAACAACACCCACCAGCTATGGATGTTTTTTTATTCAATGTCTCCAAGTAATGCACCCACACTGAGGTGGTGGGGCCACCTCTCCAATCATAAGTAGTGGTAAGTGGAAGATACAACCGATTTTGCAAACATTTATAGCGTACGTGCGCACAGGGCCATAACTAGGGCTGTTGCTTAGACTGAAGAAAAAAGAGAGCACCAGCAATGTCAAACCTTCAGCAGTTAATTCATTACATACCACCAGTGCTAAAAAATTGTCCAACGTTTCGTCAGATTGCGGACCTGGGGGCAGATGCATTAAGCCTGGAGACGGCATAAGGAAGTGATAAACCAGTGATAAGTGCAAGGTGATAAACGCACCAGCTAATCAGGTCCTAACAGTTTATTTACATATTGAAGCTAATTGGCTGGTGCGTTATCACCTTGCATTTATCACTGGTTTATCACTTCCTTATGCCATCTCCAGGTTAATACATCTGCCCCCTGGTAAGAACACACAGCCGACAGCAGGCATACTTCTGGGGGCTTTACAATAAAGGTATTAGCACCCCAAAATGTTAAAATGTATATATGTTTTCAACGACTCAAATATTTTACTTCCTTTTTAAAGCTATTAATATTTCGTTCAAATTCTACTGAATTATCGGTATAATAGTTCAGCCGCCGTCTCCTATTACAGCACACCGTCCTTGCTGGCTAATGAGAATTTAAGGCCGGTGTATTTTGCAGGGCAACAGTCCTGGTACCTATAGCCTCCTCAGATAACTTGCCCTGGGCTAAAGTCGGCTCATTATTTTATCTACAGTTCTTGACATTTAATTTTCACCCCTTGTACCTAGGAATAGTCCGTATGAGGGGGATGCTACCGTTTACCTCTAAGATCTCTTTAGCTAAAATCACTAACGATTCTTTAAGAGAGAGGGGTGGAGGAAATCTCTCTGCCAGCAACACATAGCTTAGATACAGTAGTGGTTGTAGATCAGTGTCCTGGAAGGGGTTTCTAATAATTTCTCCCACAAATACAAAAGTACAGGACAGGGATTCTGGGTTCTTCTTAATAGGGTAATATGCATATAAAATATCTAAGAGAGTAATATATACTTTTGGAAAGTTTGAAGAGTTCCTGAATAACTGGAATATGATGTCAGCGTGTGATATTATGCGATTTGTTAGAATCCAATGAACATTATTATTTTGGTAAAGTGATGTTAATTGTATTTAATAGGACTGACCTTCTCAGACAGATGTGTTTTGTATAGGGAACTATGGGGCATATTTAGCAAAATTCATCAGTGAAATGTAATTACTGTAGCAAGGGACAAACTGGACTGAAATCGCATTGCAACATACTAAAATGCCGACGGCATTTATCAATGTCAGGGTAACTACCTGTCATGGAAAAGGTCCTTTTTTTTTCTTACTGCGTTTGACTTTCTTAAATGAAAAAGACGTCGTAGCCTTGTAATGTCTTCAGCAGAGCATTGCACAGCTACGAATGGGAAGAAAGCCTCTGCTAACGCTATCTGACGATGACGCTAGCTACTGTATGTAGGGCAATTTTTCTAAGGGTGCATGACCACGCCTCCTGTGATTAGGCCACACCCCCTGAAAAGTACCTGGGCCCAGCAAGGCTTTTTACTGCCCTGTCTGCACCTACCTGAAATGTCATCCCAGGACATATTATAATCAAACCTAATTTCAGCTGTAAACCTACAGTAGCTCCATCACGACCAATGTATTCCAGCGGCTAAAATACATTGGCTAATGAAGGCTTATTAAATTTAATGCAGAAATCGAGGCACTTGTCCTCACATTTCTGTTCAAGGGAATAACGCGATTTGTCCCTCATTACTAGACTGCAAAAACACACATACACCGCTAGGAAAGCTCTAAATAGTCTCTAAGAGAATATTAAATTGATTGATATTAATTGACGTCTAAATAATAAATAGTATATAATGTGGCAGCGTTTATAAGTATAATAATAAAGATTTGGCTTCCAATGTGGAAAGAAAATCATATACAATCTTTAATAACAAAATGAACACATGTTCACGTCTCATAAAACGAGAAAAAAATCAATATACAGCGCGTTTATTGATTTTACTCATTTTATGAGATGTGTAATATACAACAAACATCCAATAAAGAAGATATTTGTTATCTCTGTAGATAAGGGAAGAAACGCAAGGAGAGAAATGTTATCAATAATATTTCGCTTTTTTCCCCTGTATAGGGCCCATAAAATATAAAAAAAATAAATAAATACTTTTTTATAATATAAAAGAAATCCCCATCTGAAACACAAAACTATAGCATACAGCAAAACGTAAATGGGTTATTCCCAGCAAAAAAACGTTCCAGTGAGCAAATCAATATGGTGGAGCTTGCACATACGACCAATCAGCTGCTACCTATCATTTTATACAATGTACGTGATAAATGCTACCTCAAAGTTGATTGGTTGCTATGGGCAACTTCTCCACCAATCCACTTCTCTACTCTTTTGTCTTTTCACTGCTTGACAGATAAACAACATACGGGTCTGTGGGGTTTATTCATGAAGCAGTGAAAAGAGTGGAGAAGTGAGCCAGTAGGGAAGTTGCCTATGGCAACCAATCAGTGTTGAGGTAACATTTATAATGTGCATTCTATAAAATTATACGTAGCAGCTGATTGGTTGCCATGGGCAACTTCTCCACTGGCTCACTTCTCCACACTTTTCACTGCTTCATGAATAGACTTGTATGTTAGAAAAAGGACAGTTAGGAGCTGACAATCTGATTAATGAACCTAGCTTCCACACCACATAACAAAAGTTATCTTGTCCAGGGGGCAACTGAAACCCCCCCCCCCCCCCCCGCCCCCATCACCATTACTAGACCACTTCCTGAAACAAGATTTAGGTTTGCTATTCATTGAGGTGAACGGGTCCATTATATATGTGGAAACAGTAGGGACGTTCCATGAAATACAGGACACAATACCTGAAAATTACAATTCACAAAACCGCAAAAAAAAATTATATTTGGATGCTGAACCGTACTTTAGGATTGGCTAATACCCAGTACAAAGGCGCGGAGTCTAACGTGCCGGTGACTTTCACCAGGGACCCCCGCAAGGAGGTTTGGGCTTTGCCTCGCCCGACGTGCAGGTCGCGGCCCTCTGACTGGGTTCCTAAGTACGGGGCTGAAACTGATATATGCCGTGGCTTCTCGTGTGTTCTGCTCCCATTTCAGTGTTCAGAGATTCCCATTTATAGGGAGGAGATTAAACTTTGGTACCATTTGGTCACATTTGGAATGCATACTCCTTTAAATTTTAAACAGGACGGCGCTGTCGCAAGATACACAGCAGGAGGAAACGCCAGCAGAAGAGGAACGCCAGTTGTCACCATGTCACCGCGGCTGGCACCAACAGGCCCCGCCTGCAGCGGGACCATAGCAGCACCGGGAAACCAGTGCCACCAGACCCGGCAGGTGAGCCCTGAGTTCCGATGCGCTGTGACAATTGGAGTCTTGCTGCGGCCGCCGGACATTCATCAACCAGACAGCGTTAATACGCAGCAGCCCCGCTCCTATTGGAACAGGACCATGGGCTGGTGGCTGCATGGGTTAATACCACTACATACCCCCCAGGGGGACCCTTCATGACCCAGTCCAAAACTGGATGTCATTTAACTCAGCTTCAGGCCCTCTCTGATTAGTGAATTGCCATTACTGTTTTTTTTTATTTGTCTG
Source organism: Pseudophryne corroboree (assembly GCF_028390025.1). Lineage (NCBI taxonomy): Eukaryota > Metazoa > Chordata > Amphibia > Anura > Myobatrachidae > Pseudophryne > Pseudophryne corroboree. Next base: position 346,888,994 of record NC_086454.1, on the reverse strand, counting down.
TTGCTGAAAAGCTTAAAAGCGTTTAAATCTAACAACAGGAAGCTTGTAATCGGCGGGGTAAATGCAGCAGCAGCTCTCGAGTCCCCTCTGTTCTGTCCGTCCCTCCTCTCCGAGTGTCTTACTGTAAAGCTACTTCCACACAGCAGCTCCACAAGTGGGAGTGCAGCACTGAGCGGCAAGCTGAGGCGACGAGGGAGATAACATCTCCAGTTACAGTACATGAAGCAGATTAGATGTACTGTCAGTAGAGAGAAAATTAAACAGAGCATTAAGAGAGCAAGAAATAATGAGATTAAATGCAGATCTAGTTCTGACAGTAAATTACAGCTCAGGGGAGACGCTGAGCACAAGGTGTAATGGGATAAACACGCCAGAGGCTGCTGTATGGCAGATGGAGAGAGCCAGGCACGGAAAATACACATGCATCTGCTGGAGGAACATCAAGCCCTTACTGGAAGGAGTGAGCGCAGTGCACCGCGGGGGCTATTTACTAACACATATCAGGAATGGCGCAGTATAACGATGAGTGTACCTGAACGGTGACTTGGAGTTGGCCTGAAGTGAACACAAAAGTCTGGTGGGCGTGTTCTGGGAGTGTCCCGGCCGTTTTCAGACGCATACAGTAGCAGCGCCCATGACCATCCGGAGACACTGCGTCTGCCGTAGGCGGTTGTAAGAGTCCACGGCGCACGCGTAATTTTCCCGTTATTCTCCCAGCACTATGACTAATGCTGTATATGTCCTCAGCCTGTTATGTCCAGTATCAAAGATAAGAATACAATTATAAGTCCTACAAAGTAGAGATGTGCGCTGGCCCAAATCTTGGGTTTTGGATCTGTATTGGTTTTGCCCCAACCGCCCTTGTGGGTTTTGGTTTTGGATCTGTATTTATCTTTTTAGAAAAAAATCATAAAAACAGCTAAAATCACAGAATTTTGTCTGTTTTTTGTTCCTACGGTATTATTAACCTTAATAACATTAATTTCCACTCATTTCCAGTACATTTTGACCACCTCACAGTTCACAATATTGTTTTCATCTGTTTTAGGCTAAAGGCTGCAGCGAGCTGACTGGTTACTAAGCAACAGAGCAGCGGCACGTGGCAGCTTATAGTACAGTATGAAACATTGCCAGCAGTGCCGAAATGAAAAGTGGTGCAAAATGGAATTGTAGTTGAACCCTCCCTCCCACCCTTATGTTGGATATTAAAAAGGACACGCACAGTGTAACAAACCAAGCACTTCAGTGACAGGGACTGACACTTTGTGGGTGAAGTGCTTGCTTTGTTTGGGTCCCGCAAAACAATTTTTTGGAAGGACTACCACCGATCAATAATGAGGTGGTTGATGATGAGGGTGTTAATTACATTATAATCTTGTAAAATAAATGTCATGAATTTGCCACAAATGACGTAACATGGAGGAAGTGCCTAGATGGCTAACGTCCCTACCTCTACTAACTTTGGCCTCACAAATGTAGCAGATGCCTTCATAATCATTGTCATGATTTGGGGGGGGGGGGGGAAATTCCACACCTAATAGGTGGCTTTTTTGGTCTTATGCCCAGGCATCACAATGGCTTTCTTTTTATCACGGGCAAGAACTGCAGCCACTGGTAGCTCACTTCCACACACAACATCATCAAAATCTTCAGTGTCAGATAGTAGTAGTATGCATATACCCCCCTTATCCTGTTTCACTTCCACACATGAATCCTCAATTTCTATTATGCCCTCATCACCACATGTACTGCTCCCCACATGTGCAGATGGTGCAGAAATGGTGGAAGGAGGTGAAAGAGGCTTCTAGATGAGGACAGCGTGAGAAATGTCAGACTCACACATAGCTTAAATGGACACCTCTAACGTTCCTCAGGAATGTGTAATGGTTCCAAACGCTGTTCTACTGCTTTAGTTATTTTCATTTTTTTACACTTCTTCTAGACTCTGAGTGAAAAGTTCTTGTATCGTCATGAGAAACAGAAGAAGATGCCTCACTAACAATTGCAGAACCACCACTTATAAATAAAGGCCAAGGCCTGAGTCTTTCCTTGCCACTTTGTGTGGTGAATGGCATATTGCAAATTTTTATGTTTATCTGCAGCTAACTTTCCTTTCAATGTTTTTTTTCTTTACCACTGTAAAACTATATTGCTTCTTTGATTGTACATGCCCTGACTTAAGCCCTCTATGCCCTTGGGCATCGGCCTTAGTAGATGACGTTGACGGACTTGTACTGTCATGACTGGTGGCAGCAGCTGCAGCACTAGTATGTGCTTCCTGCTCTCCTCTCAGTTGTTCATCATTCATCATGTATCAGCAAACACAAATGAAGTGGGGTACAGCACACACCACAATTTGTACAAAAAATGTACCACCTACAGTGTCAGAATATTTGTATTAGTCAGAAATAGTAATCAAACACGCTGTCTACAATACTTGTATGTGTACGAAATAAAATATATTACTGTGGTACCACCATTACCCACAGTGTCACACAGTACATGTGTGAGTACGAAATAAAATATATTACTGTGGTACCACTTTCACAAACAGTGTCACACAATACGTGTATGAGTCAGAAATAGTAATCGAATACTGCAGTTTAATTTCACCAACAGTGTCGCACAATGTGTGTATGAGCAAGAAATAAAATATATAACTGTGGTACCACCTTCACCCACAATGTCGCACAATACGTGTATGAATCAGAAATAGTAATCAAACACTGTGATTTAATTTCACCCACAGTGTAGCACAATACATGTATGAGTATAAAAATATATAACTGTGGTACCACCTTCACACACAGTGTCACACCATGCATGTATGAGTAGGACATAATAATATACTGCTGTCTTACCAGTAGTGTCACAGTACTTATGAAAATAAACTAAAATTGTATAGTAAACTGAGGAACAGCACAAACGAAACAAAAATTTTCTGCAGCAGGGTACACTGTGTTCCACAGGAAAACATCGGGGTGTAGAGTGGAACTTGATCCAGAGGCAGTAGCGGCTCTTGCCACAGGCAACCAGGCTTTTTGCCCGGGGCGCCGCTGTCCCGAGGGCGCCGCGGCGGCAAGAGATGCTACTGGTGTCGTGCGGTGCGCCTGAGGTCTTTGCGCACCGCACTGCATCGTGGGAGCGGCCGCACGGCATTGTAGGTGTGGTGCTATGGGAGAGACGTCATGACGTCTCTCCCATAGATCCGAGGACCGCGCGCCTGGCAGCTGGAGACAGAGGGCAGCAGCGGTCGGGAAGCAGGAGCGGGGCTTGGTGAGTATTATTTTATTTATTTATTTTTTTGTTATGCGGCGCTACTAGGTTCACAACTCTACAGGGGGCACAGTACTGGGGGCAAAGTTACAGGGGACACAGTACTGGGCAAAACTACTGGGGGCACAACTACAGGAGGCATAGCTACAGGAGGCACAACTACTGGGGGCACAGCTACAGGGTGCACAACTACTGGGGGCACAACTACTGAGGGAATAGTACTGGGGGCAAAACTACTGGGGGCACAACTACTGAGGGAACAGTACCGGGGGCAAAACTACTGGGGGCACAGCTACAGAGGGAACAACTACTGGGGGCACAGCTACAGGGTGCACTGTACTGGGGGGCAAAACCACTGGGGGTACAGCTACAGGGTGCACTGTACTGGGGGGCAAAACTACTGGGGGTACAGCTACAGGGGACACAGTACTGGGGGCAAAACTACTGGGGGCACAGCTACAGGGTGCACAACTATTGGCGGCACAACTACTGAGGGCAAAGTACTGGGGGCAAAGCTACAGGGGGCACAGTACTGGGGGCAAAACTACTGGGGGCACAGCTACAGAGGGTACAACTACTGAGGGCACACTACTGGGGGCACAGCTACAGGGTGCACAACTACTCGGGGCACAAATACCGAGGGCACAGTACTGGGGGCAAAACTACTGGAGGCACAACTACTGGAGGCACAGCTACAGGGGGCACAGCTACAGGGGGCACAGCTACAGAGGGAACAACTACTGGGGGCACAACTGTGACCACGCCCCTTCCCAATGAAGCCACGCACTAACCCTATTTTACCTGTAAAGGGGGGGGAGGGGGGCGCTGAAGGAAACTTTCACCCTGGGCGCCACAAGGTCTAGACCCGTCCCTGTCCAGAGACAAAGGATTCGATTTTCATAACTGCGCACTGAGGTGCAGATTAATGGTACGAGGAGTGCTGCTGGTATTAAGCGAGGTTATCCACCGTGCTGCACAAGTGCATAATATACAGAATATAGAGAATACAGCGCTCAGCCCCTCTAATGGTGTATAGCTAAAAGTTGTTACAATAATTGCAAGATAGTTTTGTTGCTTAAATTGTATTTTCTTTACTTAAAGTATCAAAACATGTGTAGCATATTAAAACAATGGGGGTCATTCTGACCTGATCGCATGCTGCTGTTCATTGCAGCGCAGCGATCAGGTTAGAAGTGCGCATGCGCCGGCACCGCAGTGCGCTGGCGCATGGCTGACAGCCGACGGCTGTCATTGCCTAGCGATCACCTCTGCCTGATTGACAGGCAGAGGCAGTCGCTGGGCGGGAGAGGGTGGCACGGCGATATTTGGCCGCCGTTTTGTGGGCATGGTCCGGCCAACGTAAGGGTGGCCGTACCATGCGGTGGGCCAACGCGTTTCAACCCTTAGGGGTCTTCTTCTGGGAGGGTGATGTGATGGCTGCGTCACACGCAGCCGCTGCGACCCGGGCAGTGACGAGTAGCTCCCGGCCAGCACGCAAAAGATGCTTCCTTTGTCGCCCAAGAGTGTCGATGCACTCGGCGATGCAAGTACTTGGCCTCATGGTGTCGGCATTCGACATGGTAGAGTACGCTCAATTTCATTCCCGCCCTCTGCAGAGGTAAATTATTTTCCAAGTGGAATGGCCTACATCATCGGATCAAATCTCACATGATTACTTTGACTCTGGAGGTTCGTCACTCACTGACCTGGTGGCTACAGGACCAGCGATTGAGCAAGGGCTGTCCCTTCTTGATCCCCGACTGGGTCCTGCTGACGACGGATGCCAGTCTCAGGGGCAAACGCAGGATTTTCAGAGGGGGTTTACAACTGCTTGATTTTAGAGCAAGTGTGACCAACTGAAGAAGTGGCCAAAGGCCCTCATTCTGAGTTGTTCGCTCGCTAGCTGCTTTTAGCAGCTTTGCACACGCTAAGCCGCCGCCCTCTGGGAGTGTATCTTAGCTTTGCAGAATTGCGAGCGAAAGATTTGCAGAATTGCAAAAAGAAACTTCTTTGCAGTTTCTGAGTAGCTCGAGACTTACTCTGCCACTGCGATCAGTTCAGTCAGTTTCGTTCCTGGTTTGACATCACAAACACACCCAGCGTTCGCCCAGACACTCCCCCGTTTCTCCAGCCACTCCCGCGTTTTTCCAAGAAATGGCAGCGTTTTTTCGCACAAACCCATAAAACGGCCAGTTTCCGCCCAGAAACACCCACTTCCTGTCAATCTCACTCCGATCACCAGAACGAAGAAATTTCATCGTTAAGCCGTGAGTAAAATACCAAACTTTTTTGCAAATTTACTTGGCGCAGACGCACTGCGAACATTGCGCATGCGCAGATTGCGACTAATCGCTCCATTGCGAAAATAACTAACGAGCTAACAACTCGGAATGAGGGCCAAAGTTGGCACTTAACAGACTATAGTCTGTCTCATAGAAAGTGCAGTGTATATAAAACTTCAGACATAAACGGAACCAGGAATCACAGTAAGTTATTAGATGCGGCAATTGAACCAAACCATCTGATCTGTGAATGGGCAACAGCTCCATTTTATCCCTTATACGGCCCCATCTCTAGTAAAATCTTATTATATACTACTGCTATTTGGTCATAAATTGAGTAACTAGAGGGAGAGGTTTCTGGGCAAATGGAAATCCGCCCGCGTTTTCTCATGTTGATGTTTAGTATAAATCAGCAATAGGGTAGTTGCAGGATATGGAAAGATTTTAATGGTGTGGTGGCTCCGCAATAAGTTGGTTTGGGAAAGCAGCTCAGCTTTTTTTGGCACGTACATAGAAACTGCTGCCAAGTCCATTAGGTAATCATCATGCAAAGTAGAAACCCCCCTGAAAGTTTTAGAGACATTAGAAACAACAAAAGACTTCTAGGGTCTATTTATGAAGCAGTGAAAAGAGTGTGGAAGTGACCAGTGGAGAAGTTGCCCACGCCAACCAATCAACTGCTAAGTAGAATTTTATAGAATGCACTTCATAAATGTTACTTCAAAGTGGATTGGTTGCCATGGGCAACTTCTCCACTGACTCACTTCTCCACACTTTTCACTGCTTCATGAATAAACCCCTTCATTCTTATTTGTTTAACAGATGTGCTGTTTTGAGGATTTGGGTATCCAAAATGCTTCTTGGAATTGTTAGGTGATGGAGAGCATGTGGCAGGAATCTCCATTGCTATTTTGTTTCAAGCGGTCCTGTTACAAATAAATATATAATGTATAAATACTCAAGAGAAAGAAACATAGACAAGCAACTAAAACCAGGATCACAAAGAAGATATGCTTAGTACAATAGAACAGGTATCGTAGATGGTTCTTGTTTGTGCCTATTGGGATATATGCTCCCAGTTCCAAATTTCACTAAATGATGCAGATTATGATGAAATCAGTATTGATATTGCCCAATGTTATGTTATTGTTCCCTATACTCATATGGGGTAAAATTCAGAACACAGGGTACAGTTAACTTTTCATATATATGTGTGTGTGTGTGTGTGTGTGTGTGTGTGTGTGTGTGTGTGTGTGTGTGTGTGTGTGTGTATACCCTATAGTATGTACTGATACTGCAACCCTTCTGTTCTGATATTGCCCCACATGATGCCCTCCTATCCTCTGCATTGACACTGCCTCAAATCATACCCCCTCTATATGGTTATTGGCCCATATTATACCAACTCTGGATACTACTGTCCTGTCAAAACCCCCCTCTGTATGGATAATACAGCTCGTCAAACCCCCTCTATATGTACACTGCCTTATATCATACCTTCTGTATGGAGATTGTTCCATAACATACCCACCCTATATACAGGGCCGGTTCGAGCCCTCTCTGCGCCCCGGGCAGGAAACGGGGCGTGGCTTAATACAGGGGGCGTGGTCAGTTACGCCCCCTGTACAGTAGTAGCGCCGCTTAAATGCTGAGCGGTGCGCGATGACGTCATCGCGCACCGCACAGCAAAAGGTCCTCTCCACGAAGGGAAGCTAGACGCGTAGCATCTAGTTCCCTTCGTGGAGAGGACCTTTGCTGTGCGGTGCGCGATGACGTCATCGCGCACCGCTCAGCAAAGGTCCTCTCCACGAAGGGAAACTAGAAGCTACGCGTCTAGTTCCCTTCACAGGAGACACAGCCGCACAGCCGGGGGACACAGCGGGCAGCCTCCGGAAGGCGGCGCCCCGGGCAAAAGTCCTGCTTGCCCGTTGCAAGATCCGCTACTGCCTATATATATTAGTATTGATTACTGCTCCATATCGTAACCCCTCCCCACTGCAGTGATTGATTGTTAATTCCACATGTCATGTGTCACCACCATAGTGACACTGCCCCATGACATGTCCCCCTTCTATGGTTACAGCAACACCTATCACCCCTTGGTTCTCTTTAGCCTCACAGAAAATGGGCTTGGATACTGTATGTTAGTGCAGTCCTACAGAATGATTCCTGCTCTCTGCGGTTACCTAGTCTTCAACTTCTGAGATCCTACCAACCCGAGCACACAGCCACTGGCGCCAACCACGAGACTGCAAGAAGTTAGAACGGGACAAAGGGAGCCCTGTCCGACTACAGTTACATTCCAATGCCGGCTAAATCACAGTGCAACTCAGCCTCGGTGTCAGTTACCTCCTGACTGCCAGCACTGTGAGTATAGAGGGAGCTGCTGTAGCTGAGCATAGGTGCAGCCTGCAGCTCCCCCTCCCCTATCTTCGGACATGCTGTATGATTCAGCAGCTCCCCTTCCTCCCCCCCCATCCTCAGCAGCTCCACGATCGCGGTTGCGATAGCGTCTTTTACTGAGATGAAGACACTGCTGTCTTCATCTCAAAAATACAATATTCAGCTCATTTGGGGGGGGGGGGGGGTTCCAGGTACTCGGAAACCCCCCCTGCGTGCGCCACTGAGTCTGCAGGGATGGGGTGTGATGTTGGTGGAACACTCTTTCCAGGGTCGTTGGACCAAGGAGGAGTCTCTCCTCCCGATAAACATTCTGGAGCTGCGGGCGGTGTTCAATACGTTACCTCTCACCCTGTGTCTGGTATAGAACAGGCCTGTTCAAGTACGGACAGACAATGTTGGACGTGTCAAAAATCCTTTGATGGGCGGAATGCCATCTGCCAGCAATATCGGCAGTGTGCATTCCGGGTGTCCTAAACTGGGAAGCGGACTTCCTCAGTCGTTCGGACATACATGCCAGAGAGTGGGGATCCGGAAGTCTTTTAACTCCTAGTGGACACGTGGGGCCTACCGGATGTAGACCTGATGGCATCTCGACACAGTCACAAAGTTACGGTCTTTGGATCAAGGACCAGGGATCATCAAGCAGCATTCGTGGACGCACTAGCCATTCCATGGATCTTTCGGCTGCCTTACGTGTTCCCTCCAGTGTCACTCCTGTCCAGGGTCCAGGGGAAGTTCCAGCAAGAAGGAGGAATACTACTGCTAGTTGCTCCTGCATGGCCCAGCCGACATTGGTTCTCCGAGCTGCAGGGTCTATCGACAGAGAGTCCTCTTCTACTTGCTCAACGACCAGACCTCCTCGTACAAGGCCCGTGTCTCTATCCAGACTAGGGCCAGACTGGCTTTAATGGCGTGGCTCTTGAAGCATCTCTCCTGAGGGCCAAAGAATTCTCTGAGGCGGTCATCCAATGTATGTTGAAAGCCTGCAAACCGGCATCTGCCCAGATCTATTACAGGGTCTGGAATTCTTACTTCACCTGTGGTGCTGATAAGAACTATGATGTGTACAGATTCAAAAACATCCATAATCCTGGCTTTCCTGCAACAAGGTCTGGACTTAGGCCTTCGTCTGGCCTCCCTCAAGGTTCATATATCTGACTTGTTGGTGTGGTTTCAGAGAAAACTTACATCTCTACCTGACGTTCATACTTTCACTCAGGGTGTCTTATGGATTCAGCCTCCCTATGTCCCTCCTGTGGCTCCATGGGATCTGTCTGTTGTCCTGAATGCCCTGCAAGAGTCTCCATTTAAACCTCTTGAGTCAGTGGACCTTAAATGGCTAATAGCCAGGGTCCTGTTTCTGTTGGCTATTGCCTCTGCTAGAAGAGTGTCGGACCTAGGCGCTTTGTCCTGTGGTCCACCCTTTCTAATATTACATCATGACCGGGCAGTTTTTAGAACTTGCCCAGGTTATTTACCTAATATGGTGTCATCTTTTCACCTTAACCAAGAGATTGTGGTCCTGGCCTTTATCTCTTCGGATTTGTCCCCCAAAAAGAGGTCTTTGGAGGTCATAAGGGCTCTTCGTATATATGTGGAGAGGACTGCCTCTATCAGGAGGTCAGATACCCTTTTTGTACTGTTTGGTTTCCAAAACCTGCGAGTAAGCAAACCTTGCCCAGATGGATTAGAATGGTGATTGCACAAGCTTATGCACAGGCTGGACTCCCAGCTCCTGCTGCTATTAAAGCCCATTCTACTCGGTCTGTTGGACCTTCCTCGGCAGCTCATCGTGGTGCATCCGCTGAAAAATTGTGCAAGGCGACTACATGGTCCTCAGTGAACACGTTCATTAGGTTCTATGCCTTTGATACTTCCGCCTCCCAGGATGCTTCCTTTGGACGCTGGGTTCTCATACCCGCTAAGGCGCGTCCCCTCCCTTGAGTAACTGCTTTATGACATCTCCGATATTTTCACGTGGAACACCGTGTACCCCGCTGCATAAAAAAGGAGAGTTATGGTAGACTTACCATTGTTAACTCTCTTTCTGCGAGACACTGGGTTCCACAGGGTGACGCACCTAGCTTCTATGGGATGTGTGGCATTAGCCGCTGGTCCCTTCTCCTGTCGTGAGAATGTGGTTCTATGTGACTAACATCTGCCTTCTCTCTCACCTGCTCCTACAATGGACTGGTTAACGAAACTGAGTTTACAGTGACTGGAGGCGGGGTTATAGAGGAGGCCCCAATGCATCCTGGGACAGCCTAAAGCTTTAGCCTGTTGGTGCCTCTGGATCAAGATCCACTCTACACCCCAATGTTTTCCTGTGGAACCCAGTGTACCTCGCATAAAGAGCGTTAACAATGGTAGGTCTACCATAACTCTCCTTATTTAGTTGTTTATAATTATATTTTAGGCTTTTTAGCTTACATTATTATAATTTTACACTGAGGCGGAGCCCCTGAATAGATGGACAGATCACCCCTAGGTACCCCAAGAGTACCTCTTGTCAGAGACAGCAGACAACAGACAGAGCACCACTGGACTGAAACACCAGCCCTACAGCAGACCCACGCCACACAACCCAGCACTGAGACGGACACATCCACAGCCAGAGTGAAAATGGCGCACATAGATAGATAAGTAGAAAATGGCGCACATAGATAGATAAGTAGAAAATGGCGCACATAGATAGATAAGTAGAAAATGGCGCACATAGATAGATAGATAGATAGATAGATAGATAGATAGATAGATAGATAGATAGATAGATAGATACTGTAGATAGGGGGTGATTCAGACCTGTTCGCACGCAGGCTATTTTTTGCACTGCAACGATCAGGTAGTCGCCGCCTGCAGGAGGAGGCGGCAGCTGCTGTGCAGTGTTACGAACGCTTGTGCAGAGAGCTGCACAAACTAAAGTTTCTGCACAGCTCAGGACTTACTCAGCCGCTGCGATGATCCTGGACGGAGCTGACGTCAGGAACCCTCCCTGGAAACGTCCTGAAAACGGTGAGTTGCCGCCCACGAACGCCTTCTTATGGTCAATCTTATGGCGATTGCCACTGCGATCGCTTTTTTCATAGAATCCGTCGCTGTCTGGCGACCCCCGTCGCATGCACTGTTCAAACCCGATCGCACGGCTGCAAAAAAAGGCAGAGTGCGATCGGGTCTGAATGACCCCCTTAAATAAGTAGATAGACAGACAGACAGACAGATAGATAGATAGATAGATAGATAGATAGATAGATAGATAGATAGATAGATAGATAGATAGATAGATAGATAGATAGATAGAGAGATTTGTAGCTTATGATAGTGGATAAGTAAACTTGAACTGCTCAATACATATACTAGTTATTAGCATTAGAAAGCAAGCGTAAATCACATTTTACCTTTTCGCTAATAAATACTTCCGGAATGTTTATAATCTGTATATAAATGGAGGTTTAAAGGATTAAATGAATAATAATAATTTCATTTAGCATGGCAGTGGGCCCGCAGCAGAACTCCTGGACTATATAATTCTTATCTCCCGCATCCCGCAGGTCTGTTATTCTGCATGTAACATACAGATCCTTGCAGACTCATCACCTCAGAGCTACAGCTGATATCTGAGGTTGACGCCACGTCCTCGGCGCAGGGGCAGAAAGTTGCGGCATCAGTAAGGCTGATTTGCATAACATTACCCACTGAGCTCTGTAATGAGCCTTCCTCTCCTCCTAATTCATTACACGGTGTCTGTGGGAACAGAGCTCCTGATTTAGGTGCCTGCTGGAAATGAACTAAGATGCAATTATTGTTGTTCAGACTCGCACATGAAGTATGCTCCGAGCTGGGATAATCCGCCACGTGCCCACCTTCTGCGCGGCACCTGGTAATTCCAGTCACTGACACTTTCTCTAACACGGTGATCACTCCTCCGCCATGACAGTCACCGTGGGGATCACCAATGATTACAGGCCCGGCCCTGGATAGATAATAAACATGTTAATCGCCACAAAAGCCTCATTTACCTTATTTTACAAAGCATTTAAGCATCGTCTGGGAGCAGCGGGGCTATTACGATGTAAAGCTGCGTTGTTATATGTCGCAATGCAGTAACATCCATATCACTACGCAGTTAGGATTATATGCAAACGGGTACACATTAACAATGGGATGGAAGACTCAAAAGCCCCAGGCCACCACCCAAAAATAGGCCCATCGTCATGACAGCAGGGGGTTGAGCAGCCGCCCAGCTGGCCACACTGTTGGTCATAGAGTATAATTGTATTTCATTTTTCCTCAAAATGTGATGCAAGTTTTCTTCTTTTACATATTTAGGGAGTCATTGGGGTTGATAGAGTTGTGGGTGCAAATGCCCATGTGGCACTGGTCACATCAACACATAACTGGCCACACCCACCCACCACTGGTCACACCCACACAACACTGGCTACACCCACACCGCACTGGCCACATCTCCTCCGCTTCTCGCAATAAACCCTTGAACCTTTTTAGCCCCAGGCCCATGTGGCCCCCTAATCTGGGCCTGTATGGAAGTCATGTGATTGGATTACAAATCACATGATTTGCTCATACCCACTTACAAGTATCTTCCTTTAGTCTGCCAAGACTCTCCGGCTATTGGTATATGTTATTATCTTAACTATCTTATTATATTATTAATTTCAATAAGCTGTATAATAAGAGTAACTGTCTGCCATGGGCCCCTTACCCACCCATAAGGCCATTCCCAGTGTGTAATGTATGTGTGTAGACATACATCTGGCTGCAATAGACTCTAGGTGCTTCATGTGAGCATATAACATAGGTTCCTAGTGATACAGCAAATTAGCCAATCCTGTCCAGGAAAATATACTTTTGGAAAATATTATTTATATGGCATCCCCTTTCCAGCCCATGTCATGGGCTACTGCTGATGCAGAATTGCTTCTACATACATTATACACAAGGTTCAAAATGGCTGCTCTGCAGTGGAAAAGCAGCTTTGCACAATTTGAGAAAAGAGAAAATGCAGGTGCACACTCTAAGTACTAAGAACACTGGTAATCAGAACAATTATAATAAACTTTGCAAATTGACATTGAGTAAAATTGACGTAATTTTGGCCAAAAATATGGGCTCACCTACCACAACCAGGTGACCTAATAAGGTGGGTCACTAACATTTCTAAGGTTTAAGCCCAGTACAACCCAGGTGGTCCCATGTTTTTAGCCAACATTTTGCTAAGAACCTCAATTTTATTCCATGTTGAATTGCAAAGATTTTATTCCTATCAGCTGTGTTCTTAGAGGGTGCACCTGCTTTTTGTCTTTATTCTGTGTGGCACTACAAGTCTCAGCAGAGATGCATTCAGCTCTGTGGGCCAATATACTGTACACATTTTATTAATTCCAACCCCGTATAAGGCCTATAAAATCAGGATGAGTATAAATATACAATTTGTACTCATCCTGATTTTACTATGTAAAGTATAAAATGTACCCTATTGGTCCTTTCAGATCCAGCCTTTATTTCCTGCATGTGCAGTGTAGCTGTACAGTAATGCCAGCCACCAATGGCCGATTCAATGTTGGCGGCTGATAATGCGACAGCCCTATGTTACCCACAATTACTTTCTCCGCCAGCAGCCACAATTGTTATCTCTCACCTTGGGCCAGATGTACTAAGCCTGAAAAGTGATAAATATCACAGTGATAAAGTATTAGCCAATCGGTTCCTAACTGTCATTTTTCAAACACAGCCTGTAACATGGCAGTTAAGAGCCGATTGGCTGGTGCTTTATCACAGTGATATTTATCACTTTTCAGGCTTAGTACATCTACCCCTTGATAATGCTGATTTTGATTACCTTATAACCTTCACTATATGGGTAAGAGACTTAATACGCAATTGGCGTATGGGGTACCGTAAGGGTACGCACTTAGCGTAGCATACGCTCGGCCGTGATCGAGATGCACATGCGGCACGCTCGCTCACAGCTTACGCTTGGTGTCGAGCACGCTATAGGCGAGCGACTACCGTAATGCTACTCTACCAGCGTAGCGGACGCTCGAGACCACGAGGAGATCACGAGCGGCGCAGATGCTCACAAGATGACAATCAGTAAACCTTGAATGTAACACACAGAAAGGATACTCTTATGCTGTAAACTTTGTTCTGAAACACTGTAGCGATATAACGCTGCTTAACCTGATTAACACTAAAGCTGTTTGTGCGATCGAGACGCTCCTATTACCCTCTGCAATGTAATGAACACACGATACCTTGCTAAGGTTCCAACACCTTTACTAACAAGCTTTTAGTTATATTGAAAAGGGGAAACAGTTACAAGTCATACACTACAAGCTAACATATAATTCTAACAGAATATCTAGACAGAAAATAAACAATAGCGTCACAAACTTATACTATAACAGAGAGAGGGAATGGCCAATACAAACAGAGAATAAGTTGGTTTGCAGAGAATTACTTACACACACTGGGAATGATCGCTGCGCAGCCTGGTACCAGCTCCGAGTTAGTCAATATGAAAACCGTTTGTGGAGAGTGAGAGAGCTGCCCAGGCTGGCTGATCTTATATACACTGAGTACAGTATACTACAAAGGGACCTATAATCTCATTGTTCATTGGACACAGGAATGTCTCCTCGCATCATAACAAAAGGTCATAGGTTAGTTTGGACAGGTGGGCTGTGACTATATCAAACTGCTCAGGTGGGAGGGAATCTGAAGATTCCCGCCGCATGGGTAATGAATCGCAAATATATGAAATGTCCAGAATCTACTAATGGCCATAACTATACGCAGGAGCGATTAATCTTTACCTAACCAACACCGGATTGTTGCTATTAAAATGTTCTTTAGTTAGGTACCAGACACAGCTGTTCAAACCCTGTCTGACCCTTCGTACCATACAAAGAGGAATTCCTCTGTCCAGCGACCATTTACATTAAACAAACTTACAGTCATTATTAAGGGGAACATTATCTATAAAACATACTATTTGGTGTTATTATTTAACGATTGAGTCGCCCGCTAGACGCACACAAACTCTACCGTAAATGCACATACCACGCGCTCGAGCGCATGGCCGAGGCGCCATCACGCGGCGGCGAGTATCCGCACGCACGGGAGAGAATGTGCATGTGCAGCAGGCACGCGCATGAGGTGAATATATGGCAACGTGTAGCATGATATTTTTCTGACTTTGACAGTCCACCCTTTGGCAGTCATCAATAACTGCCACTTCCTAAAACAGTTCAAAAAGAGAAAAATATATGTCATGTATAAATACATTTCTATGATTGGGTAAGGGAGAAGAGAAGAAGGTGGGAAAAAGGTATGACCTAGTGAGATAGTAGAAGCATGTGTGTATGAGTCCATGTTTGAGGGGTCATGTATCATCGTGCCGTACGTGTTTTAAATCAAGCTTCGAGGTATTGCGAAGTATACATTTGAATTCCTTCTTATCCCGTATTACGGGCCTGTGGATGGGCTGTCAAACTTTACCGAGCTCTTTTCGGCTTTTGGTTGCAACAAAATGGGGGAGCACATTTTAGTTGATGATACATGAATGGGGGGATATGTGAGTGCTGATATCTGTGCCTATATTCCCTATCGACTATGTGTGTCATTACCTGAAGGTTGTAGAAATGAAGATAAGAAGCAATTATGGTAAATGCAGTCATAAACTATGTGAGTTTAATATACATTTGTTGATTGAGGTCTTGTCTTGTGTCTTGTCTCGATGTACATGTTGACTGTAGTCTCCCGATGCTTTTGCTATAATTGCTTGAGCAAAAAGATTTCTCAATGTCCATAGACTTACAATCTTTAAAGTGTTTGGCTATCGTAAAATTTTAAAGTCACTAGGGATATTGGGGGTCTATGGCATTGTCCATCAGTGCTCTGTATATAAGGTTGTCAAATTCTTCTTCCAAGCGGATGTCTTTGTACCTTGGAGGAAAACAAAGGAGAAACGGGTGAAAGAAACGGACCGTGGAATCACATTTTCATCACAACATTGTCTCTATTGTTGGGTCATACATCAAATTAGTTGTTGTTAGTACAGTGTCCTCGCTCCTTAGACTCATCACCCTGGTATTACTTTTACGCTTCGCTAAAACCCGAACGCATCTAAATATCAGGCCAACCAATATGGCGACTCCCAGAATACACAAAAGAAATTTCCCTACATCCATAATAATACCTTGGGCCCATTCTCCTAAGCCCGAGAACCAATTTCGTGGGTTCAACCATGACACCCAACTGGTCAGCTCATTACCCACAGCAGCGAATGTGAGATTGTGTTTCCTTCGAAACCCCCACTTTAATTGTAAAATGTCATCCATCTTTTGGTCTATGACCTCGGCTGGGTCCTCCGTGCTGTTTGTAATGTACGTGCAGCACTTTATTCCATATTGAGTCGCTAGGGTAACACAATACCCGCCTGTCACAGCTGTGAGGTAATTGAGAATCATCCTATGCTGAACCAGTTCTGTTTTGTAGGCTTGTAACTCTTTCCCAGTGTACCTGAATGTGTCGTCATACATTTCGGTGATATTGTCTAATAAATTTGCAAGCGCAGATATATATTTGTAATTTATCACTCCTCTGGCGGTACGAGTGATATCTAACGCGAGTAGGAATTGAATCCCGGTGGATTCATGGATCAGGTCAGAGGCCGGATGCTCTGTTCTTTCTATCTATCAGGTGCCGTTTAACGATGTGCTCGTAATGAGTGTGAGTATAAGGAGCTTGGGCACTGCGGTGAATATCTTTCATTTTAGTGTGGGATACAGTCATTACCTCAGGCAGTACTTTTCCAATATAACATAACCCTTCTGAGTTTGGGGCAAGCCACTTATACGCCTTCCTCCCGCATATGAAATATGCATCATCGGGGAGAACATATGGGACGGAGTGTGACATAACCATATTACAAATTTTCCATGTGAACTCTCCTAACCCTAATTCTCCCATCTGTTTAGTACACGTATCAGTTTGTACGATCTGTGCACAGTATCCTGGTGATACTTCTCCAACTCGCATGATCCTACTTCCTAAGGTGTACCTATACCGAAAGAATTTCCTATGGTCGGCTATCTGGCGTATAAGTTCTGTGTCTATGGGCAATCTGTCGGCTCTATGTGAGAATGTCATGGTTTGATTACTCCATGACACTTCCCAATTTCCCGGCTTTCGGGGATTGGAAATGTTAAAGCACACTAAGGACCTATCCACATGATATTGGTGGAGCTTCAAACTAGGAGGACTAGAGATATTAAACCTCTTGCCCACCGGCCTCCCACCACTTAGCTCAAGTACCTCTCCTACAGTTAAAGGGAATGGTACTAGTCCTGATTTGCTATGGCCTTGAGGTACTTGAGAGCATACCCAACAGTCTGTCTGATTTAACACTTTACCCACTAAGGAGTGATAGTCACTCAATGGATGCCGGTCCATGTGGACATTAAAACTGGACTGACATTTCTTTATGCACCCATCCTCAACTATATTGTCACAATGCCTACAGATGCAGTTCTCTTCAGCTAACAATCCTTCACAATTCCTTCTATTGTCAATGCTACCAGATCGTTTTCTGATACTCGCCTTTACTCGGAGATTATGTTGTTCTTGGAAATCTACGCCTGCATCCTGGTCATCAGAACCCATTCCCGATCCTTTCTCGACCTCCATGGTACTCTCACCGAAACAGACTGCTCTGGTCAACATCATGGTCAACAGGAAAATCCGGATCACAGTCTCTTGGGGCAAGTCCATCTTAGAGGAGTAAAAGGAGAAAAATAAGAAGGGGGAAAGGAAATAGGAGGGAGGTGGGAACTGGAGGAAATAACAAATGGGAAAAAGAAATCTGGCTCGACAAGCTTCCGGTCTTGTTATTCTCAGCGCTCAGGTGTCGTCTCAATCCTCCCTGAACAGACACTCTAGTGATACAACCTCTACCGTCTGTTCTTTATCACGGGACCTCTCTGGGTCAGTGACCTTTTTACAATGAGACGAATGGACCCAAGTCTCTCTCTCGGCAACCTTCAAAGCAGTTGTGCTGGTCAATAAGACTTGATATGGTCCTTCCCATCTGTCAATAAGGCAACCTGAGCGTAGAAAATTCCGTATCATTACATAATCCCCAGGTTCAATGTCATGACAATTACTGTCTGGCAAATCAGGAATCACCAACTTTAGATTATCATTCTGATTCCTCAATTGCTTACTCATCTTAACCAAGTACTTTACGGTTACTTCATTGTTACATTTCAAATCATCCTTGGGGTTAATCATAACATGGGGTTGTCGACCAAACAGAATTTCAAAAGGAGACAGATTAAGAAGGGACCTGGGGGTGGTTCTGATGCTGTATAGTACGATTGGCAAAGCTTCAGGCCATAGCAGTCCTGTTTCAGTCATTACCTTGCTCAATTTATTTTTAATAGTGCTGTTTACTCTTTCCACCTTCGCGCTCGCCTGGGGGCGGTACGGAGTATGCAGCTTACTATTAATTCCCATCAACTTACACATTGTTTGAAAGACTTCACCTGTGAAATGGGTACCCCTATCACTTTCAATTATTCTAGGGATACCGTACCTACACACAAATTCCTGCACAATTTTCTTTGCCGTAAATACAGCGGTATTTGTGGCCGCAGGAAATGCTTCAACCCAATTTGAGAACACATCAATACAGAACAAAACATACTTTAAATTTCTACAAGGTGGCAATTGTATGAAATCAATCTGTATTACCTGGAAAGGACCATCTGTCGGAGGGATATGGGATGGCTCTGTCGGTATTGCCTTTCCGATATTCTTCCTCAAGCAGGTGAGACATGTCATCGCTCTTTTACCCGCGTGGGAAGAAAATCCTGGGGCGCACCAATAAGCTCTTACTAGCTTACACATCCCTTCTTTGCCTAGATGAGTCAGCCCATGTGCTGCTTCCGCTAGACTTGGAAGGTATGCTCTGGGTGCTACTGGTTTACCCTGTCCATCTGTCCAGAGTCCTGTGGACTCCTGGCCATATCCTTTTGACCTCCAAACTGCCTTTTCCTGCGGGGAACACAAATTTTGCATTTCACACAATTTCTGTGTGTTTACAGTATTAAATACCATCAGTCGTGTACTATCTGTTTGTATGGGGTTATCAGCTGCTGATTTAGCAGCTTCGTCTGCTCGGCTGTTACCAAGTGATACCGGGTCTTGGCTATACGTGTGAGCTTTACACTTGATAACAGCCACTCTGTCGGGTTCCTGTATCGCTGTTAGAAGTCTTTTGATGTGGGCTGCATGCGCTACGGGTGTGCCAGCTGCCGTCATGAAATTTCTGAGGCGCCATAGGGCTCCGAAATCATGGACTACTCCGAAGGCGTACCTAGAATCTGTGTAAATATTGGCTGACTTGCCCTTAGCCAATTCACATGCTCTGGTTAGGGCAACCAGTTCAGCAACTTGTGCTGAGTGAGGTGGGCCTAGCGGTTCTGCTTCTATGGTACCTTGGTCATCTACGACTGCGTATCCAGTATACAAGTCTCCCGAGTCCGTCTGTCTGTGACAACTACCGTCAGTGTAGAAAGTAAAATCTACATCTTCCAGTGGGTTGTCACTGATGTCAGGCCTTGCCGTGAAATTTTGGGTCAAATATTCCATACAATCATGCATGTCATCCCCTGTATTAAATCCTCCTTCACCATCACTCTCATCCTCCACCCTTTGTGCCTGTCCAGGCACACCTGGGAGATACGTTGCAGG
Source organism: Pseudophryne corroboree (assembly GCF_028390025.1). NCBI lineage: Eukaryota > Metazoa > Chordata > Amphibia > Anura > Myobatrachidae > Pseudophryne > Pseudophryne corroboree. Next base: position 346,869,258 of record NC_086454.1, on the reverse strand, counting down.
ATTTAATGCGCTGCATCTCCTTATGGTGATGTTTACAGGGGCCATCAATGCCAATTCCCATCTTGTAAACCGCGCTGATGAGACGTGTCTGGTTTGGGCAGAATTTAGTAAGGCTGACACTGCATGTGGTGTATGAATTGTGAGGTTGTGTCCTAGCACTACATCTTCGCTTTTTGTGACTAGCAATGCTATTGCTGCAACACTTCGCAAGCATGTGGGGAGGGATCGCGCTACCGTATCTAGCTGAGCGCTGTAAGCTACCGGCCTGCTGGCATCACCATGCTTCTGGGTTAAGACACCTGCTGCGCACCCAGCACTCTCTGTTCCGTACAGCTCAAAGGGTTTCCCATAGTCTGGCATACCTAATGCTGGTGCCTGCATTAGGCACTGTTTAAGTCTCTCAAATGCCATCTCAGATTCGTCTGTGTGCGAAATCCGATCAGGTTTGCTTGATGAGACCATCTCCTGCAAAGGTAAGGCCAGTATGGAAAAACCTGGGATCCAGTTACGGCAATACCCACACATTCCTAAAAACGTTCTAATCTGTTGCTGGGTTTGTGGCAGGGTCATGTCACAAATTGCTTGAATTCTATCAGCGGTAAGGTGTCTCAGTCCTTGTGTTAGACAGTGTCCCAAATACTTCACACGGGTCTGGCATAATTGTAACTTGTCTTTGGAAACCTTGTGTCCTGTGTCTGAAAGATGAAACAGGAGCTGTTTCGTATCTCTCAGGGACGCTTCCAGTGAATCTGAACACAGTAGTAAATCGTCCACGTACTGTATCAATATTGATCCACTCTCTGGTTGGAAAGACTGTAAACAATCATGCAGAGCTTGTGAGAAAATACTTGGACTGTCTATGAAACCTTGTGGTAATCGAGTCCAAGTGTATTGAACTCCTCTCTATGTGAATGCGAATAAGTATTGACTGTCAGGGTGCAGAGGTACCGAGAAGAAAGCGGAGCAGAGGTCAATCACAGTGAAAAATTTGGCAGTGGGAGGGATTTGCATTAGGATGACAGCTGGATTTGGTACTACGGGGAATTGACTCTCAACTATTTTGTTGATCCCTCTTAGATCCTGCACTAATCGGTAACCCCTCCCCCCACTCTTTTTAACAGGGAAGATGGGACTATTTGCAGTGCTGGACGTCCTTACCAGAATGCCCTGTTGTAGCAAGCGCTCTATTACAGGGAAAACTCCTAACTCCACCTCTGGCTTCAGAGGATATTGTGGGATTTTTGGAGCTATCCTACCATCTTTTACTTGCACAACTACTGGGGCTACGTTTGCCATCAATCCAGTGTCTTGTCCATCCTTGGTCCAAAGTGATTCCGGTATCTGGGAAATCATTTCCTCTACCTTGGACGGACACCTATTTACAACAACAGTGTGTGACATTAATCTTGTTGGGGAGTCTAGCATATCTTGCGCTTCCTGAGCGTGGTTTTCGGGTATATCCAAGAACACACCTTCAGAAGTACAGTATATGACGCATCCCATTTTGCACAGTAAATCTCTCCCTAGGAGATTAGTCGGAGCCAATGCAGCCAGCAGGAAAGAATGCTTGGTATGCAAAGGCCCTATCGTAATCTCTGCAGGTTTGCTTAAAGGGTAGTGCTGTACTACTCCTGTTACTCCCATGGCTGGAATTGTTTTACCAGTGGTTCTCATGCCCACGGTCGAATTTATCACTGACTTGGCCGCCCCCGTATCTACAAGGAAATTTAGAGATTTACCAGCTACATCAATTGTGACCTCGGGTTCACTTCCAAGGTTCGCAATTAATTTCACTGGCTGCAGATTACAGGTGTGGCCTCGCCCCTATGGTGCGTGGTGGCCTCCCTGCATTACGCTGGCAGCTATTACCTGTGAAGGGGGTAAATGGGATCTATCAGTGACTTGCCAATCTCTTTTTGGGGGATACCTTTTTGTTTCCCCTGCGTGTGGCTCATAACTCCGTCTCTGCGGTCCTTGATCCCAATTTCGTGTGTCATGTCGTTGTCTAGGGGGTTGATATGATTTTTGTGCATTCTTTGATCTACAGTCTATTGCAAAATGTCCCTCTTTATGACAGTAATAACAAGTTACCACTTTTGACTTACCCACAGGGGTCGGAGATTTATACAGAGGTTGCCTGGTGGTCAGGGCCTGTATACTTACGGCCATTAACTTATCACTCTGCGACTCCCTGTGTCTGGTGATATTCCGATCATGATCAATAGCGGCCTCTCTCAAAGTAGCCACCGACAGACCTCGCCAACATGGTTGGGTGGTCTGTACCCTCGTCCTCAATCCTTCCTTTAAACCATCCATTAACACAGATACTGCTACTTCTCTATGATTCACATTTGTCTTAATGTCTTCTATGCCTGTATACTTAGCCATATCCTGTAGTGCCCGATGAAAATAATCAGCTGCTGTTTCTCCCTCTTTCTGTTTGATGGAGAAAATTTTGTTCCATTTGACAACAGCTGGAAAATACTCTTTTAACTGTAAATTTATTCTCTTTACATTATCTTGGTTGTACACATCCGTAAGGGGTACATCCTCATCTAATTTACAGTCAGCTAAAAATTTCGCTGAGTCGACATTGGAGGGTAAACATGCCCTCAGCAATATCTGCCAGTCTTTGTTATTGGGCTCCACAGTATTTTCTAGCTCTCTAATGTATTCCTGGCTTGCAACTAGATCTTTCCTAGGATCAGGGAATTCAGACACCATTGATCTTAATTCCATTCGGGAAAAGGGGCAGTGCATGGCAATGTGTCAGAGGAGTGACTCCTGAAGTGTCAGTTTTCCCATTTGGCACTGCAATTACCCTAACGGGATTAAGTCCAATAACATCATTCTGAGTAGATTCTACAGCATGTGGTGAAATGGTTTCAGTATATTGTATGGTGCCGTACTTACCAGTTGATACGATCTCACCTGTCCCTCCACTAGGGGCCTTTGATACTAATCTTACGGGTTGGGCCGTGCCCACTGTTGTTTCTGCTATGGTGGCTGCTAGAGAGAGTGCCGATATTGTTGTTGGTTCATCCTCTTGGTCACAATCCTGGGGAAAGTTTAAAACAGGGTACAGCTTGCACGGGTTAACATTAGCATCAACAATCTTGGTTACATTAGGCTTAACATTTATACAGTTACTAAGTGCATGTTTATCATTCACCAGTGTGCCATTCTCTGCAACCACCCTCTCTCCCGTTATGTATGGTGGTGGTGGCGCGGTGGCTATCAGTTTTCTGATAGGGTTAGATCCACCCGCTTGAGCCAATCCTCTTTGTATTTCACCTTCCTGTTGCCATAACTGTAAATAATCATAATGTTTGATCCGTCTCTTTGCAGATTTAATGAGACATATCCTTCTCCTTAGATTCTGTAACACCTCGGGACTAAAACTGCCTACCCGTGGGAACTTTTCCCCATCGTGCACAGTCATTCTTTCCCATTCATCGCACAAAACTTCTGTGTGTGAACCGTATTTCTCACACATTACATACCTTGCCGACCCGATTGGTCGGTTTACTAAGTCAACCCGAACCGAGGTTGATCGCTGTTGGTATAGTGCGATGGATCGATACCATAGGTGTGCAGTGGGGAGCCTTAGATAAAGTATTACCTCAGGAGTTACCTTGTATACAGACAGAACGAGACTTGAGATGTATATCTCCTTTATATAGTACTGAAATAGCAGGATCAATACAACAGGTTTCAGTATCATCAGCTTATCTCCTTCTCCCTCAGAGACTCTTCTAGAAAGAACACACATGTGAGGTAAAACAAACAAGTACATAACATATGCAACAGACAAACATTACATCTCTGTAACTATACAGCGCCATCTGCTGCCCCTGTACGGTAACTACATGCATTTAAACAAAACCATAGTCTGTTGTCTATATTTCAACACCCCTTCTCAACAGACTGGGTTTCTTCAGTTAGACCCATCTTTGACGTAAGTCTCCAATGTCTCTCTCTGGTAAGAGGCTTAGTCATGATATCAGCTGTCATATCTTCTGTTGGGCAATAGTTCAACTCTATAAGACCTTGTTCCTGTAGATCCCTCAGGAAGTGATGCTTGACATCAATGTGCTTGGTTCTTGGGTTCACTCTTTCTGTTTGCGCTAATGCAATGCATCCTTGATTATCCTCATATATCTTGATAGGTTCTTCTTGAGGCATTCCTAGGTCTGATAGTAGTTGCATTAACCATACCACTTCTTGACTGGCGTGAGCTGCTGCAATATATTCAGCTTCTGTAGAAGATAGTGCTACGGTAGACTGCTTCTTGCTTGTCCAGCTGATTAATCCTTCTCCAATAGAGAATAGATATCCACTTGTGGATTTTCTGTCACTTGTGTCTCCAGCCCAATCTGCGTCAACGTATCCTGTTAACTTGTGACTTGTGTTTGCTGAGAGCTTAAGCTTCTTGTTAATCGTTCCCTTTAAGTAACGAATTACCCTCTTAACTGCATTCCAATCCATCTTTGTTGGTTTAGAGACTTTTCTGCTTAAAATCCCAACTGCTGTGGAGATATCTGGTCTGGTGACGGTTGCAATGTATAGCAATTTTCCTATGGCTTTTCTGTATAGATGGTTATCCTCTAACAGGTTGCTCTGATCATTTGGTTCCTTTTCATAACTTGTCTCCATAGGAGTGCTTGCTGTCTTTGCATCTTGCATACCAAATTCCTCAATGGTTTCCTGAATTTTGTATTTCTGACTTAGTGTGAATGTTCCATCACCTTCTCTTGAAATTTGCATTCCCAAGTAATGCGTTATGTGGCCGAGGTCTTTTGTTTCAAACTGACGGTTTAGTTCTTGTAACAATTCAACTTCGTCCCCTTCTTGTTCGAAACAAACTAGCAAATCGTCCACGTAAATTAATACATAGAACCATCTTTCATCTATCAACTTTGTATAGAGACATGGGTCTGCTTTGCTTCTGATGAATCCCTTTTCTGTCAGAACTCCATTTATCTTTGTATTCCATGCTCTTGCTGCTTGTTTAAGACCATATATACTCTTGTTCAGTTTACATACGTGATCTGGGTTCTGAGAATTCACGAAGCCTGGTGGTTGTTCCATGTATATATCTTCCTTTAGTTCGCCATGTAGGAAAGCCGTCTTTACATCGAAATGTTTCACTTTCATACCCTTTATGGCTGCTGTTAGGAGTAAGGTTCTAATGGTAGTGTGCTTCACAACTGGAGCAAACGTTTCATCATAATCTTCTCCAAATTTCTGTGAATATCCTTTAGCAACAAGTCTTGCCTTGTATCTTTCTATTTTTCCTTCAGAATCATACTTGACCTTAAAAGTCCATTTACATCCTATGGCCTTTTTGTCTAATGGTAGTCTGGTCAATGTCCATGTCTGATTGTCTTCCATTGATTCCATTTCTTCTTTTGCGGCTCCTAGCCATTTCTGTGCTTCTCTTTCAGAAAAATTTGCAATTTCTTCCCATGATGCCGGTTCTTGTATGTTAATGGCTTTTGCTTTGTAAGATAAACGTGTAGGTGCTTTTCCCTTATTTTCTCTTGAAGAGCGTCTCACCCCCTCGGATGCACTCTCATGAGTGTCGCTGGTATTTGTCTTGTGTTGTACTTCAACTTCTTGAGTGATCACTACATCATCTGTTTCTTTGGATTTGGTGCTTTCTTCTTCTTCAGTAGAGTCTACTGGAGTTATGACATCATCTCGTGTTTCTTCTATGAATGTCACACTGTTGCTTATAATTACTTTTCCAGTTCTTGGATTTAAGATTCTGTAGCCTTTTGAATGTTCACTATAGCCGACTAGAACTCCCTCTTCTGCTCGGTTCTGCAACTTGCTTCGTTTTTCAGCAGGAATGTAAACGAAGGCTCTGCATCCAAAAACTCTAATGTGCTTTAAGCTGGGTTTCTTACCGTGCCACAGCTCATATGGTGTCTTCCTTACTGCTTTGGAAAGTAGTCTGTTTTGAAGATAGGTGGCTGTTGCTGCTGCTTCACCCCAATATTTATCAGGTAGTCCTGAATCTGTAAGCATGCACCTTATCATTTCTGTTAGTGATCTGTTTTTCCTCTCAGATACACCGTTTTGCTCTGGTGTATATGGTACTGTCTTCTGATGCTCAATACCGAGTCCTCTTAAGTACCGTTCTATTTTCTGTCCTGTGAACTCGCCTCCATTGTCGCTGCGAAGAGTTAGCATATTCCTCTTGAACCTGTTTCTGGTCATGTTCACATAGTCTTGCAGCTTTTCAAAGACTTCATCTTTACTTTTTATTAGATAAGTGACTGTGAACCTGGAGTAGTCGTCAATGAATGTCAGCATATACCTTTTGTCTCCTACGGTTCGCGTTTTCATAGGTCCGCATACATCACTATGTACCAGGTCTAGTGGTCTGGAAGCTCTGTTTTCACTTTTCTTAGGAATTGATGTCCTTGTCGCTTTCGCTTTTATGCAGCATTGACACTTCATCATTTCTGAACAGTCTGACACTTTGAGATCCCTGGCTAGGTCTCTCTTCTGCATTTCCTTTATGCAATCTGGGTGTCTGTGTCCTAATCTTCTATGCCACTTGTGAATACAGTCAGCGTGTTTCTGTGTACTCAGCTTTGCCTGCTGTGCTGCGATATCCAGACAGTATAAATGTTCTTTTATTCTGGCTGTAGCTAGTGTTTCTCTTCCGTTTTGGATAAAACACTTATTATTCTGAAACTTTACAGTAAGTCCTTTTTCTACTAGATTCTTTACTGATAGCAGTGCTCCCTCAAGCTTGGGAACATATAGCACATCTGTTACGGGTATTTCTGTATAGCTGCCATTACCCTTGGAGCATAGGAATTGACCATTCCCTTTCCCTTCTGCAATGATATTTGTTCCATCTGCTAGGTAGATTGTTTCTTTATGGTTCAAATCAAGTTCAGTAAAAAAGTCCTTGTTATTTGTCATGTGACTAGTCGCTCCTGAGTCTACATACCACTTTTCTGATAATTGGTTTACTGTCGCTTTAAATGTTCCATTCCACTTGTGTGCTCCTGTATCTGTAAGTGTGGCTTTGGCTCTTTGTTTGTGTAATCTTTCTGGTGGTTTGTGCTGCTCTGTCTTCCATATGGTGCAATCTTTTTTCAGGTGACCCACTTTCTTGCATCTGAAACATGCTCTTGTTTCCCTGGTGTGTGGCTTAGTGTCCGCCATTTTAAGTGCTTTCTCTGTGTCACTTTCAGTATTGCACTCTGTAAGCTCCTTTCTGCGTTGATACTCCTCTATGAGCCTGTTCTTCACAAAGTCTAGTGTGATTTCTGCTTCAGGTCTCATTTCTAGTGCGTTTATTAGTGCACTGTATGTATCTGGTAAACTGCAAAGGAGGATGGCTACTATGTGGTTGCTTTTGATTTCTTCTCCCATTGACCTGAGTTGTATGGTTATCTCTAGTAGTGCACTGATGTGTTCTTGCATTGTCTTGCCTTTATTAAATCTCATTTGATATAATTTTCTTAATAGGAATAGTTTGCTGTTCAAACTTGCTCCTTCATGCACTCTCTGCAAAGCACACCACATGCCTTTAGCTGTACTCTCTTGTCTTATGTGTATAAGCTGTTCATCTTCCACTAGTAAACTTATAGTGGCTCTTGCCTGTCTGTCCTTCTTAATCCACTGCTGATCCTCTCCTTCAGGTCTGTCTGCATTTATAACATCCCATAAATCATCTCTGGTTAATAGCATTTCTACTTTAAACTTCCATGTTTGATAGTTCTCATTAGAAAGCTTGCTTGCAGCTAGTCTGAGATCTGTGTAATTTGTCATAACCCTTCCTTGTATAGATCTCTCTATTCTTCTGTGGTATTAAACTTGTTTTACTCACAGTTTTCTTTTCAAGGTTCTCCTGGGTTGTTTCTTGTGCGTTACACAGTCTGCTGTCTGCGCCTGCTGGGACTTGCAGTGCGACTCGTGATCTGGATGCTGCTTAGGATGCACTCCTGAAAACTTTATCTTGTACAGACTCCAGTCTGGGCCCATAACCTGTTGGTATAGTGCGATGGATCGATACCATAGGTGTGCAGTGGGGAGCCTTAGATAAAGTATTACCTCAGGAGTTACCTTGTATACAGACAGAACGAGACTTGAGATGTATATCTCCTTTATATAGTACTGAAATAGCAGGATCAATACAACAGGTTTCAGTATCATCAGCTTATCTCCTTCTCCCTCAGAGACTCTTCTAGAAAGAACACACATGTGAGGTAAAACAAACAAGTACATAACATATGCAACAGACAAACATTACATCTCTGTAACTATACAGCGCCATCTGCTGCCCCTGTACGGTAACTACATGCATTTAAACAAAACCATAGTCTGTTGTCTATATTTCAACAATCGCCCCCTACCTGAACAACTGGCCCCCATCTTTGCAGGTGTTGCTTTCACTACCTCTGACCTTCAAATCAGGGTCTTCAGCGAACCCTTACAAAAACCAAGATGTCCGGGGTAGGCCGGCGGTGGCAGTTTACCGAGTACTCCACTCACTCGCCCACGTCGACCAATACGCCCACACACTGCTCTAGCGCTGGCGTACTCGATCTAGGGCCCCTGCGACCTGAACCTCTATTTACTGGAACATGTGGGTGTGATCCGAAGAGCACTTAACCCTTTCCAGTAACTATTGGTTGTTGGATAGTTCCCAAGTGACTAGCGAACTTCCCTTAAAATAAAAAATTACACAAATCACGTTAGAATGTACAAATAGCGTTTATGACCCCTCTAGCGTACGCAAATGGTACTGGGTCAAGTTACTAACTAATGCACACAATTACGTGCGGTACAATCGTTCTGCACATAAGCAACTAATCTTATGTGCGGAGCGACTAGTGGAATCGAAAATTGTGGCTGCGAATTCCTTCAGCCTGAGCTTAATGGCCTATATGGGTACCGCACCAACCCTTCCTGGTGTTGTGCTCCTTTACTCTTTATCTATAGCGGACTTCTTAGTCTGCTGTACCTGGACCTCCAGGTCTGTCTGGACCTCCTGGTCTGTGCTACAGTAGACCTCCTGGTCCTCTATACTCTAATGCTCTTTTTTAAATGTTTAACAAGGGATGCCTCCCAAGCCACCATGCAGTCACTTACACGTATGTACCTTCACGAGAACTCGATGATTTCCTTGGTTCAACCCCAAAAATTAGAAACTTATATATATGTATACACACTCTTTCACCTCATATACTCTTTACTTTCGTTTCTGCGCAGAAATCCCTTTCATTCAGTATCGCAGGCTAATCCCGAGGAGTTACAACTAGAGAAGGATCTATTAGCTTAAAATTTTGGACACTGAGATCGATTTGCGCTATTTTCGCGTTGCCTCCTTATCGCCTAATTAAAACAATACTATCGTGTGATTTGTATTATGTGGGCGTACCCAGACGCTCCGTTGCGTAATATACGCTCCGTGCGTCGGCCCTTGCGTCGTGTACACTAGTCCCGCCCTTTGTTAGAGACACGTGTACGCCAGCCAGGTATATCCACAGAAATACAATTTAACACGTTTATATCAATGTAGATGATCTTTAACTGTAATCATCTACTGAACACCACACCAAACTTCCTTGTATCTTAGGCAAGCCGTGCGCGTGTATTACAAATTACTCCTTAACGTATTATTTTTACTCTTTAACTACCAATAGCAACAAATCTTTCTCAGCACGTTATCAATTGTGAAATGGCAACCAGGAAAGTGATATGTGAAAATACACAAGTGAAAAGAAATACAGGTGTGTGCGTGCGTGTGTACGCAAAACAGAAATAAACAGTTTTAAAAGACACTAGCGTATTGTTCTTACCTCCGGTTCCGGATTCCACCAGCACTCCTTCAACGTAGCGAAACAGACGCTTATTTAGCCAGCACTACTGTAACCCGATACGAAGGGATACTGCCTTCCCGCCCTTGCTGACAGATAACGTTTGTTTCCGCTAGTGCGGATATGTGGAGGACGGACGAGCAGCCAATTGATAATGCTGATTTTGATTACCTTATAACCTTCACTATATGGGTAAGAGACTTAATACGCAATTGGCGTATGGGGTACCGTAAGGGTACGCACTTAGCATAGCATACGCTCGGCCGTGATCGAGACGCACATGCGGCACTCTCGCTCACAGCTTACGCTTCGTGTCGAGCACGCTATAGGCGAGCGACTACCGTAATGCTACGCTACCAGCGTAGCGGACGCTCGAGACCACGAGGAGATCACGAGCGGCGCAGACGCTCACAAGATGACAATCAGTAAACCTTGAATGTAACACACAGAAAGGATACTCTTATGCTGTAAACTTTGTTCTGAAACACTGTAGCGATATAACGCTGCTTAACCTGATTAACACTAAAGCTGTTTGAGCGATCGAAACGCTCCTATTACCCTCTGCAATGTAATGAACACACGATACCGTGCTAAGGTTCCAACACCTTTACTAACAAGCTTTTAGTTATATTGAAAAGGGGAAACAGTTACAAGTCATACACTACAAGCTAACATATAATTCTAACAGAATATCTAGACAGAAAATATACAATAGCGTCACAAACTTATACTATAACAGAGAGAGGGAATGGCCAATACAAACAGAGAATAAGTTGGTTTGCAGAGAATTACTTACACACACTGGGAATGATCGCTGCGCAGCCTGGTACCAGCTCCGAGTTAGTCAATATG